>NW_015505206.1:1495629-1568842 GCF_001515645.1 Sinocyclocheilus grahami | reverse complement strand
AAGCACTTCCTCTCTTAGATCACAATGTGGCATTCACTAGGAGTCACGCAGCTCGAGGAGAAGAGGTGTTTCATGTTATTTAGAGTTATTGTGTTCTTCAAAAAGTCTGTGCTTGAAATAGGCCAAGCATTGCTTTAAATTGTAAGCAGTTTCCTTCCTGATATGTAACAAAGCTTTTCAAAAAGGCCTTTATTTTTACCACACCCGTGACAGACATACATATACGCACATAATGAAAGAGGTGGGAAAAAGCAGTAAAGAAAAAAGTAAGGCACTGAATACATTTTAAAATGGTCTTCATTTGTCAATATCAGACCCGTCAGAGTGGACAAATAGACTGGCTGAGTCTATGCATCATCTCTCGTATTGCCTCTAGAGACAGATGAGCATCTCTGATCCACACATCTGCTATGCGATGCAGAACGAGCTTTCACTCTCGCACTGTGAAATGTGGAAAATTGGTGTTCAGCAATTTCAAATTATGATTAAGGATCATGAGCGAAGGAAAGATTTGAAATGTAAAGGCATGGACATCTCTCTAAAAGTGAATATTTCAAAGCCAAATTTATTCATCTAAATAAGATCAAATACCAAAACTGAATCATTCAGCATTCAAAAACGACACCAAATACACATATAAAGTGAATAAGCTAACCAGAAAATGATCATATTTAAATCCCTCTTCAGAAGAATGACTCTCTTAGTCCAAGTATTTTTTTGCTCTTAGAAAGTGGACAATCCTGTGTATCTACTGGATGCCAAATCAACTCAAATTAAGACAGAAAACATGCAAACAACAGTTCAGACCAAACCGGTGAAATGGACTTATCTCTAGAATGACCAACCCACACTATATCCACCTAATGCATGTTTTAGGGGTTGAGGTAGGGTTGTGGGCTAGTTCCATCTCACAACCATGGTGGTACATCCTGATGGATATTTCAAACAGGACAAGTACAACTCCCGTTTTAAGCACATTTACTAGAATGCCTGATGAAATAATCATGTTGTCATTTTTAAGATAAGCGTTTAAACTGCTGTTGGGTCATCGTTTGCAGCATGTCATGTATGTCAGATTTGCAGCACAGCGAACAAACCAATATGCCAAACTTAAGGACTGGAATGGAATGGAATGTGTTTGCTGTTTTTTTTTTTTACTTTACCCTAAATGTTTTCAGTAAAACACACACAAGGCAGCAAATATAGTTCAAATATGATAAACTACAGTATGGTCAGAGAATATTACACATAAAAAGCATATATAAAAAACTACAGGTTATACTTTTCTAAGTTATGATGGGGAAACCAAGACCCTCCTTCTATTTCCCCTTAATGTGCTTGTAATAAAATCAATGAACTGAAAAATATGATAAATGTCAATGCACATTCATCATGACGGGGCAAGCAATGAGCTCTCACGCGGCATTTCACTGAAGTTTCATCCATTTTCAGGATTCCAGAGCAATATTGCCTATTTTGACAGCAAAGTAAACATGACTTAGTAGCAATGCTTTATCACAGAGCTCGGCGAAAAACGACCAAAAAAAGAAAGCTTTGAAATTCAAAATAATTCCCTCTACAATATCTCCGTCATACTTTTTATACACTTCAACATTCCCGCAAGATAAACTAATTTCACAGATATAACGTAAATAATTTGTTCGTCTGACAGCATGTCATTCGCGCATCCAAACTTATCCTTCTTTCGGTTTGGTCAAACACCTGCCGTTTCAATCTAAACCGACAGTCATGATAAAAGTGTAGTGAATGAAAAAGCGCTTACCGGTACCGTTTCGTTTACGAGTCTCTCCGTGGTCCTCTGAGCCCAACATTACTGGCGTAGGCTACTTGTCGCTCTCCGGTGTTTCCGCGCTGAACTGAACTGATCCTGAGCACCTCGCGCAGCTCAGTGGTCACCCGTGCGTCACAAACCCACGGCTCTCTCCAGCAAAGCTCGTGTCACTCACACTAGCGGCGCGCGTGAAAGCTCTCCTCAGAGGAACTTTCCAGACTCTCCTTCTTTCTTAAAAACTATCACATAAGATTTGCAACTAGTGCAGTGGTATTCGCTGGTCTTCTTAAAATGAGGAGGCAAAATTCCCCTTCTTCCGTTTTTTACCCATTATAAATTCATGTTCCAGTTCCACTTTATGTTTCTGAATTAAAGGCTTATGTAGCTAATTTATCCACAAGCAACCGATGCTATGTATAGATTATTTTTATACATTAATATACTATGAAAAAAGGTTTTAGGCTACATAAGTCTCAAGTTTAAGCGGTTTTAACAAGTGCTTGGCTATATGATCACCTAACCCTAATGCTTTTTTTGGACCATTAGTCAATAAAGCAGCCTTCACGCGCTTGTCGGAAGACATGTCGATTCTGTGGTCGTAATTATGTCAAGTTCAAGTAGTGGTCAGGCAGAACAGCGAGGGTTTGTCGCTCCATTCACTTTCCTCCATGTAAAAATTACAATATGTGTATATTGTATTGTTAATGATTTGAGGGGGAGTTCATGTGCAACTTCTAAGGCAGTTACTGCATTTAGCTACAATAATTTAGAGAGCACCTGAATTAAGTACAGAGAATGGGAATCTGTCATTGCACACTGCATTCTGGGTAGTCGCTGCCATGTTTTAGGACACCTTAAGTAGCTTACAATGACAACAAATACAAATCACCAGAGGAAAACCCATATTTGCATTAAAGGGTTAGTTCACCCAAAAATGAAAATTACAAAGTCCTCCTGTAGCGAATCGATGCGTTTTTGTAAGAAAAATATCCATATTCAAATGTAATAATCACTTTAATGTAGCTTGCGCCAACAGTTGTACACGGAAGCAGTTCCGGGGGCATGACGTATGAGGTCAGCGTTGCGCATGCGCCGTTTTGAAAGATGTTTTCTTAGTTAAACATTTCACATACAAAGTTCTGGCATGAAACTCTAGATGGCACAGTCCAATAGGTCTGACTCAATTTGACAAAATAACATCATCACATGGCACAGCTGATTGTTTATCGCTTGTATCAGTAGCCAATGAGATCGCAATCACCATTCAAATATATGGCTAATGCATGTGGTAGCAGTTGCAGCATGCTTTAAAAGAAACCCTCCATCTTCCCCAGCTCCACCTGTATAGATCTGCTACAGGGTAATTTATGTATGCTACTGTATATGGGGGTTATTTGTTATATGTGCAGCAGCAGTATTTCTTGCATGCTCACAGCAGCATGTTGTGGATGTTTTGGCAGTAGCAAGTCTCGGTACTTCTGCCACAGCAGCAGCAGCAGCTTAGCAGATCTATTCCACCAAGACCAAATACATTAACATTGTCATGTACATTACCATTCCAAACCCTCAGAGAGTTGTCATGACAGAAATATTGTTAAACAACATACAACCCATTTAACACACTGAACTTTTATCTCTCACATCCTCATTCTAGTCAAAACTGAAATATAGTGCTACCCTAAGATCTAAAATAAGCTTTACCAAAGTATTTTTGAACTGTTGATTTTTTTTTCTTATCCAAAACGAGGAGGCACTCCCTCCTGGAAAATGTCAATGTTACAGCAACCTGTTCTTAAATGAAATTATCAATATAATGCAAAAATGGGAGATACACACATTGTAAGCACAGTTAGCACACAGTTTCATTTTATGTTTCACAATTGTAACTTTTAAAGATAAGACTGAATTAACCAAATAAATACATAAATAAATAAACAAGGCAGGACTATTAATTATGACCCATCAAATGTGTCACTACTTCAGAATGACACCTCCTCCTGAGCATAGTTGGCTGTGCCAAACGTCCCACATGCTGACCGGTTGGCAGTTGTAAATTATGCTATGCATTCAATGTAAGCCCTATCAACACACCCTAATGCGCCTGGCATTGATATGGCAGGGGTACCTCAAAGCTCCCACCTCAAGGACAGCAAGATAAGCCCGAAGAGTGTGTCGATCACATGAACTATCCCCACACATCTATAAAGGGCTTCCCCTGCACCAACTGCTGCAATGAGCTGCATGTGTGCCACTGTTTTGTCCGTGTTTAATGACTGCAATGACAACAGTTTCAAACTGAGCTGCTGAAAATGATAGTTGTCACAACTGCTATAATCACCAACACGTCAATGTTGTCATTAATTAGAATCTGGCCGTTTTGTTGAGGTCTGCTAACCATGATTAATTTCTAATCTTAATATCATGGGTGGGCCTACTCTTAAACAATGCATTCTGAAATTGTTATTGATTGGCTAATTAACTGATCTTATCAGAGCTCATCTGGCTTTGAAGAACTTTCAGAGACGCCCACGAGGTAAAGATTTATCTTTGCCTTTGCAGAAATAGCTGAATAATTTTAGAACACTATAAAATGATTTCAGGCGTCCATGCTAAATTGTAGGTCTTGGGTGACTTATGTTTTCTTTCTTAAACCTATACAACATGAAATTTAAATTTCATCATGCACATGGCATATTTACAATATATATTGTACATTTGGCTGATTAAGAACATTTTTGTTTCTAAAACTGGATAAATCATAACTGGGCAAATCTATTGCCCCTTTTATAAACAAATAAGAATATACACACACAAATGAATGTACATACACTATATGAAATAAATCTGTAAAATAACAGAAAAGGCTACTGGCAGTTCATTACCAGGACATTATCCGTTAATTTTACAGAAATTTTCATTAACCCTAAAACACAACACCATGAAGTGCATAATTCAAAATATAGGTAAACACATCTGTAAATAAATCAATACGAAAAATGCCTTCAAATTAATAGAGTACACTGTGCTCTATTTTTTATGGATTTTTAAAGAATGTACTTAAAAACTGAATTAATACATTTAATATGGCTTTTGGTCTTGCCACAGGTACATCTTTTGTGGATAGATAGTTTAATGTGTTTGGATAGAGGTAGATTATCGTAGCTGGTATTTGTGTGCCCATTTATTGCTTTCAGCACTGGCTGATGGATGCTCTTGTACACACTTAACGCTTCACTGATACTTTTCTCTACTCTGATGCTCTGATCAACCAGTAGCAAGTGGCCAACCAAAATAAAACCAGAGTCCCACCCTGTAGAGCAGGACATAACAGAATACCACACCCTACCTAACTACACACACACGCACTTATTGTATTTCCACCTGCCACCTTACTGACACACATGCACACAACATATAAACACAATGTCAGCAAAATCAAAACATATCCAATCAGTCTTGGCTTTCAAACCCGATCCACAGTTTCCATTTGAATCACCTGGTTTCCATGGTAACTGGCAGTAAAGTGCACATCATGCTTTCAAACAGTAGGGACTTTCATATTTAGAGTTGAATGGAGCCTTTTGAGGGACTGTGAAAAGATTAAATTTAATGGATTGAGGGAAAAGAGAAAGAACAAGACAAAGACAATAGAAGCTGAAGTCCAACACTCTCAAGGTTGAACAAGGTATTATATTGGTCTGATTTAAAAGCTCTCAGTTAAATCGTTGGAAGGAAAAGGAAAGTTCTCTTCTTCACATCTGAAAGCATTTTTCTTTGCTTTCCGAAATTTGTTGGAAACTACAGGATTGTTATATGCGAAACTATGCTTGTTATGCATCCATAAACCCGCAGTCTTGGTTGTAGCTTTTAGTATTATTCTGTTCCATCTTCATTCTTCCTTTTAAATTCAACATGGTCATACAATTCATTAAATACTATTGTTCTATGCTGTAATAAAGCTTATAGGAAAAGACTGCATTGACCAATATTAAAATTCTGGCTGATACCAATATAAGCTGGTAATTGTTCGAAAGGTTATGACCGCCAACCAGTGAATGGATAATATTAAAATTGTATACTATTATTTTGTCTAAATAAATGAAAAATAAAACACCGAAAATGTAGGCATCGCAACATTATAATGTACATTATGAGAAATGGATATTCATTTTGAGATTAGCTAAGATTACATTTAATAATAATAATTCATTACATTTATATAGCGCTTTTCTAGGCACTCAAAGCGCTTTACATTGTCAGGGGGTATCTCCTCATCCACCACCAGTGTGCAGCATCCACCTGGATGATGCGACGGCAGCCATAGTGCGCCAGAACGCCCACCACACACCAGCTTATTGGTGGAGAGGAGACAGAGTGATGAAGCCAATCAGCAGTTATGGGGATGGTTAGGAGGCCATGATGGTCAAAGGCCAATGGGCAAATTTGGGATTTTTAATGACCACAGAGAGTCAGGACCTCGGTTTAACGTCTCATTCAAAGGACGGTGCTTGTTGACAGTATAGTGTCCCTGTCACTACACTAGTGAGTGGGGCGTTAGGACCCACACAGACCACAGGGTGAGCACCCCCTGCTGGCCTCACTAACACCTCTTCCAGCAGCAACCTAGTTTTCCCAGGAGATCTCCCATCCAGGTACTGACCAGGCTCAGCCCTGCTTAGCTTCAGTGGGTAACCAGTCTTGGGCTGCAGGGTGATATGGCTGCCAGTCTATTTAACCGTATAAGTAAATACCAATGTTGATAAAGATGACTTTTTATGTGATTTGTATTTGATGACGACAAATTTATGCAAGAGAAATAAAAAATAGGAATTAAAAATGTGGAATTAAATATCCAAAATCAACCGATACTGATTAATAAAAAACTAATTTTATCCCAAATTATTTATTTAGTTAGCAAGACTGGCACATCCACTGTTGGCTTCAAATGCTTTTAAGTTAAATAAAATACAACATTTGTTGAGACCACAGAAAATATATGCATCCTGTCTGGCATTACTTCATCTTTCCCTTCCAGTTTTCCTCCAGTCTTCACTCTCCTTCACTCCCATGTCATTTCTCAGCTTCCTTTTCAGAGAGGTGTAATCAACGAAAGAGCAAACTGATGGAATGTTTTTTTTCTCTGCACACCCTCCATTACATCTCTTAAATGATACTGATTAATAAAAAACTAATTTTATCCCAAATTATTTATTTAGTTAGCAAGACTGGCACATCCACTGTTGGCTTCAAATGCTTTTAAGTAAAATAAAATACAACATTTGTTGAGACCACAGAAAATATATGCATCCTGTCTGGCATTACTTCATCTTTCCCTTCCAGTTTTCCTCCAGTCTTCACTCTCCTTCACTCCCATGTCATTTCTCAGCTTCCTTTTCAGAGAGGTGTAATCAACGAGAGAGCAAACTGATGGAATGTTTTTTTTCTCTGCACACCCTCCATTACATCTCTTAAAAAAGAGAGAGAGAGAGATGATTCATTTTTCTCATATGCTTAAAGTCACTGCCAAGGATCCCTATCCCCAGTTTGAGCACATGGACAGGCACACAGACAACTAACTGTTTGCTCCATCAGACCAGAATCTTTGTCAACACTTGTGAGCCCAAGGCACTATATGAAACTACTCAGGACTCTCACTTTAACTCTCCTCATGTTGATCTCCATCCACTCTGTTCCACGTTTATTGGGCAATTACTAAGAGCCTTTAGTTCGGTTCACGTATATTTAAAAAATAAAACAGCTTACTTTCGCTTTGCAAAAAATGTGGATTGGATACAGGTGTATCAGGTAAAAAAAAAATTAACTAAATAAAATTGTAATTTATTTTTACCTAACTGGTTTAATAATCACAGAATATTGATTATAGGAATAAGCCGGAAAGTCGGGAATTCGAAAAAAGACATGCATTGTTATTGAAAATACAGATGCATATAGGTGAAGTGTAAAAACATAGACACTTAAATGTGTATTTTAGATGTTTTATTTCCACTAGTCTGAAAGAGGACATGTTATGGAAGCAAAAAAGCCTAACCAGTACATGAAAAAACAAGGGTCTTGCCTTAAAAGAAGACAGTCTGTGCTCATACTGCACACAAAATGAGGTGGAAACAGAACTACACGTCTTGGCATCATGACCTAATTGCACACACATTAGATACTCTTTCACTTTCCACTTTTCATACCACTACAAAGACTTTCTTTGACAAAAACCGCATGATAATAACCACCCACTTAGGCAGGAAGTGACTGTCTGACCAACAAATTACAGTTTGTTTTGTTTTTGTGTCCTGGGGACGGGTTTATCTAAAATAAAACATGTAATGGAAAATGTAGCTACATTCATTATTACTGGGCTAAATTGTGTGAGTGTGTGTGTGTATATATATACAGTATATATTATATATTATACTATATTTATACAAACATCAATTATTGTTTAAAAGCTACCACTAAAAATCAATCAACGGAGTCAAGTATAAGTTGTACAGATAGTGATTGAAAACTAATAAGATGGATATATTAAGTTGACTCATCAATCCTCACACAAAACTCAGAGATTGGATTCCACTACGAACGTTGTACGTGTATGCATAGCCTATACATATGTCATGTGTATCAATGCTTTACCATTGTAAATCCGTGTTTATCATGTCAATAAAGCTTCTTTGAAATTGTGACCTGCTGGGATCCATTTCCCTGGTGTAAGAGACTGTAGGAAGACTGTTAATGAAGTAGATGAAGAGCATTTGGTTTGTAATTTGTTCTGGGGAGCTGTCCTAAAGCCCAATAGACTCCAGTCCATTCATTTCACTGACTGTGTGGCTCTTAATTATTTTGTATTTAATCAATAAACCATTAAGGTGCACAGAGTGTAATCGAAAGAACCTGGTCACCTTCACACCCCAATGAATGTCTCATGAATGAATATACAGGTCCAGTTATCACTTTCAAAAATCACATCATTATTTCTTTGATCGGCAAGATATAAGGTGCAACGCGTGTCAAATCAGTATGAAAATGCATCGATTTTGTGATAATGCGAGCAGCGGTGTTTGAAAACACAGTGTAATTGCTATGTTCACGCGCTCATGCAATTTTTATTCCCTGAAATGCACTATATTAGTTCTCAATTGATTTATCAGTCAGGTCACTAATTGAACAAAGGTCACCCATCCTCAGTTCCAAGGACCCTCTGTGATCACTTAGGGCCTTCGGCATTTTAAATAGGCTATATACTGATTCATTAATTCAGCCACTAAGTAGATAGGGTGGACTATAATGCATGCTTTTTGTTCTTGAAAACAATGCTACCAAAATATAAAAATACACATTGGGATACACTAAATATAGAAATGAATATGATAAATTACAAAGCAAACCCCTTCTGTTTTGCATCAACATGAATTGTGAGTGTGTGTGAAGGAGTGAGTCATTGGTGGGTGAGTGCTGATATGAGTGTGGGAGTGAGTAAAATGAGAACAATTTAATTCCACTTGTGAACACACACGCACGCACACACACACACATTATTAGCATATGAATATCCAGGTGGTCTGCCTTGATATGAATCTTTACAAATAATTTGAGCAATATTAAAACTATGGTGTCACCTGTGATTACATTAATTATGTGTTAGTTTTAAGCAGAACCAACGTATTATAAATGAATTGCTCTGCAATGGTTACACCATACATTTGTTTGTAATGTATGGAACTATTTCTAAATTTTTAGATCTATTTTCTAAATTCCTAATTTAGATTTTTTTCCTAAATTATAGAAAAGTAAATTAGAACAACTGTTGTAGTGCACTTAAACTAATATAACAGAATGCAGCACAAAAATAATTTCTACAGTTATCTTGTTTACATTGTTTTAGGAGCCAAAATTCTAATTGAAAAAAAAAAGTGTAGTTGTCCAGCCCTAGGTTAAAGCATTAAAATATTGCAGCAATTGGTATTGATAGTGATGTCTCTTAAGGGTGATTATGTTTGAAAGTGAAGTTTCTGAAAAGTGAAGTGTTTCAGAAAGTGAAGTTTGTGAAAGATGTGATGATGGAGAGGCTCTTAAAATGACCCAGACCAGGGGAGGGAGTCTGAATGTCACCCGGGGATGATGTGCCTTTATCGAGACACTCAAATGATAAGAGTCCTTGACTGGAGGTCTGGAGAGGCACAGCTGAGTGGCTTTACCTAATCCACCCACACAAAAGCACATTTGAACTCTATAGCACATCAACACAAAGCCAACTGACACTTACATGCAGACATTCACATATAATAGACATGCATGAACAAACACAATCACTCATTTATATTTCACTTAAAAGACACGCACTCACATGCAGTTGCATCAACAAAATGACTGATTAATTACATATAGGCAGCTGCATAGATGTATTATTCAAGTGTGCAACCTGAATATTGAGTAAATAGTTGGATGTGAATATTGAAACACCAAGTAGCTAAAAGCTAATGCTTTTTAAACAACTTTAAGTAAGTTTTTTCATTTCATTCATACATTCTAAGGATATACTGACTGCTAATCAGGCCAATAACTGTTGTTTTAATGGAGAAGAGGCTTCACTGTGCTGAACAAACTGCTTTTGTGGGAAAATAGCTTATTATTTAATTGATAACCTATTGGATAAGCTTCAACAAGTTTGCCAATAAATATTCTTTTTGGATTAATCTATTTTTAGTGAATAAATGCTAGCAAAAACAAAAAACTTATAGCTGGTACTCATATCTTCTGTAAACTTTGCACTCAGTGGCAAGCTTCAGCCTGGAAAGTTTTAAAGTCGGCATCCTATCTATTCACTATGCATTTCTATTTCATGGTTTTTACTTTCTCTTACTGTAAACGGTTTCATTTTTATTTTTAATTAAAAAGTCATAACTAAATCTTCCAGTGAAACAACAGACTTCTCTCTAGGAACGGATGCTGGACTTCTCCAATTATTTAGTCCACTTAAACCACACCTTCTTCTGACAACTGACTGCAATTTCACATTCAGATCTGCCTCCAGTCACTCATCAACCAATGAATTAGACCCCGCCCTACTTTTTTTTCCTTTCAATAATCGGTTTCGCTCAGATGTACGTCACAATATGGAAGAAAATATCTGCCTACTGTTACTTTACAAATTTAAGTTCCGTTCAGATACTTCAGCATCTTTTTAAGTTGGTTTTCAAACACAGTCCATAAAGATACGTCCATGCTTTCCACCACCAAGAGGAATGCAAACCAGCGCATAAAACATCTGCTTATAGAATTTAAATCTGAATTTTTTTATTTTTACCAATATGGTAAATGCAATCAGCACCCATTCAGGCATTCAAGAACATGGACGCGAGTGTAATCTAACATTTCACCTGAATCATCCTTCATTCACTTTCAAACTCTTGCTATATAGTCAACAAAACTCACAAAGCATTCATAGGAAATGAGCCGGGTCCAAACTCAGGGCTGATATGATCAGTGGGCCAGGGAAAACCACTTCCTCTCACTGTGCTCCAATCACTGAAGCCGCTCCTTATGGCTGGGAAATCATGGAATAATATGAGGGCTGGATCCTCCAAGCCACTTGATTGCCAACCCATTAGGAAGTGTGCCAGTATGAGGGTCTGTCATTACCTAAACTCACCGTTAAACAATGAAACGTCCAGATCCACCTGCAACACATTTAACCCATTCTGCGTTAACGCTGATTTTGTTGCCAAAGATCCGATGTCAGTTTACGAACATCATTTAGCATATAGCATGCAGTATCATTTCTAATTATTGCCCCACAGTAACATTGCAGCAATAGATGCACTACTAACATGCACTCAGAAACTAGTCATCCAAACCTTTTTTCCTCCCTTAATCCTCTCTCTATCATTCTCCCATTCGGTGCATTTTTCATCTTCAATCTAAACGCCCCAGAAAAGCTGTAATCCTCCACCGCTCAGCTGATTGAAAAGCAGCAGAGGCACACTGACGTTAACGGTTTGTTGACACAAGGGTCACACTTAAAACTCTGGTCATAAGAGGTGGAGCAAGTTCCTTTATGCAACAAAATACAAAAGTAAACAAACAAATCTCAAGAAAAGAGTGAAATTATGGATTACATTGGGATTTAAAGTACAGAAGCACTGACAAAGTATTAAGATGTTATGAAATATGTACAACAAAAAACAAGCATAAATAAATACAATACTTACATTATGGGGCCATTAAGTTTTTTTTTTTTTATTATCACTTTTTAACAAGAATGCATTAATTTGATCAAAGTGGTAATATAGAAAGTGAAATAAAGTGAAAGTGAAATATTTTGTTACAAAAGAATTCTATTTCAAATAAATGCTGTTCTTTTAAACTTTGTATTCACAAAAGAATCCTGAAGAAAAATGGCATCTCAGTTTCCACAAGAATATTGAGGATCATGTGACACTAAAAACCTGGAGCACTGGCTTCCTACATTTTAAAAAACATTCACAGAAAACAATTACTTTAATTTTGGGGATAGTTCACCCAAACATGAAAATTACCCCATGATGTACTCACTCTCAAGCTATTCTAGATGTATATAACTTTCTTCTTTCAGATGAATACAAATAGGATTTATGTAAAAAAAAATGTCCTGGCGCTTCCAATCTTTAATGGCAGTGAATAGTAATTGAGATTTTGAAGATCAAAAAAGTGCATCCATCCATTATAAAAGTGCTCCACACAGCTCCGGGGGGTTAATAAAGGCCTTCTGAAGTGAATCAATCTTCGTAATCTCTTACGATTAAAAAAAATCGTAATCTCTAGCTTCCGCTAACTGTCGTACCTACGTTCATGAGAGAGTGGCGTTCCAGCGGATGACGTAGGATGTAGCGTAGCTCTGGTGAGAATGTACTAGTTTCCCCGAGAACTAAGTTTTGTTTCAGGCAAAGGAAAACCAGTCTCCTCTTGGCTTATATTGAAATCCTCTGACATTTTTCTTTGCAAATCCTCATTTTGTACTTCTAATTCGTGACCGGTGTTTCGTTTTGCGATCTCCTCTGCACTTGCGTGTTCCTCACTTCTCACCAGAGCTTATGCTATGCATGCGTCCTACATCTGCTGTAATGCCACTCTCTCGTGAACGTGTACGACAGATAGCGGAAGCTAGAGATTATGGTTCATAAAGTTTTAAACATGGATATTATTCTTACACAAATGCATTGATTCCCCTCAGAGGGCCTTTATTTGGCGCCAACCAGGACATTTTTTTAATATTACTCCGACTGTATTCGAAAGTCTCCTGTACTCCTGAAAGTCATATACACCTTCAGGGTGAGTAAATCATGGGGAAATTCATAACTTATGTCCATGTTTTCTTATAGTGTTAGGTTGTAACAACCCTCTTTTTACTTGACATTCATTTATACAGTTTAGAGTTACATAAGTTATAAATTGCACATAAAAAAAACTTTGTAGCAGACAAATGAGGGAAAATTACATCAAAGTAAGAACAGAGTTACAGACGTTAAAGAAAAAAAGGACTGCAACCATCCCCAATGCCCATATATATCACTTTAATATGAAAAATGTGCAGTTTTTTTCTGGACAAGAGGACATATATTTGAATATGAAAGCAGAACTTGGATTGCGTGGAGTTTTGTGGAGGTGTGGTGAACGGTGGGCAGTGTGGAGTAGAGGTGGGGTGGAAGTGGGCAGCTTTGAGCAAATGAGCCACTGAGAGAAACAGTGGGCTACATGTTTAACACAAGAGTAGCCGGGTGAAATGCTCTAGCCTTTCAAAGCAACTACTCCTTTCTGTTTTTCTCTTGACAGTGGCCGAAAAACTGATATTTTTCTCTATCCATTCATCTTCCCATCTATCTCTCCATGGCTCTGTACAACCCCAGCACATCTTCCTTCCCCCGTGCCACTTGTTTCTCACTTCTTTCCTGTCCTTTCAATGGCTTACATCGGCTAGTGAAGGTTACCTATGCCTGCAGGGCAGTGTGTGTTACGTGTCTGTGTGTGTGAGACAGAGAAAAAGCATGTGTGTATGTGTCACTCCATTTGCAGCTACATAAATAGCCATTTCCCGCCAGAGCAAACCCACTTTCCCAACACCCACCTTAAACACGAATCCCAGCAGGCGCACACACACACACACACACACACACGAAACTAGACGATCGCAGACAGACAAAAAAGTTATTATAATACATTATCACAGATTACCCCAGTCTCTCTAAGGTGATCACTGTGATACAGGAACAACAGCCCTCTCTATCCATATTTACACACTATAAAAGCAAATGCACACCATCACAGCTTAACAGGGACCATCAAAGCAACAACATGGGCCTGATACACACAATAAGAGAGATAAAAAGAATAGATCAGAGAGGCAACATAGGAATTTAGCAGAGCACTGATTTAGCACGTCATGCAAGATCAAATCCCGCTGCAGAATACTCGGTGTGCTAATAAGTGATACGTCCTTTATTGTGTATTTATTCTTAATTATTAAAATACTTCGGTAACACTTTACTTGAAGGGGTGTGCATAAGACTGACATGACACCTTCATAATCATGACATGACACATGTCATGAATATGAAAGAGGTTTTATGCATGTTTATGACAACTGTCATTAAGTGTCATTCGCTTAGTTATGTCATTTTTAATGCAAATATGACATTATTTGACCTAACCCTACCCCTACCCTTACCCCTAACCATAGCCCATAACAAAGACATCTCAAACAATGTCATCTTTGCATTAAAAATTACATAACTGAGCGAATGACACTTAATGACAGTTGTCATAAACATGCATAAAAACCCTTCATATTCATGACATGTGTCATGTCATGATTATGTATGTGTCATGTCATGATTATGAAGGTGTCATGTCAGTCTTATGCACACCCCTTCAAGTAAAGTGTAACCAATACTTCAATGTCTTTAAAATTATACATCACAATATATGA
The DNA here is from genome assembly GCF_001515645.1 of Sinocyclocheilus grahami. Lineage (NCBI taxonomy): Eukaryota > Metazoa > Chordata > Actinopteri > Cypriniformes > Cyprinidae > Sinocyclocheilus > Sinocyclocheilus grahami. The sequence continues at coordinate 1,554,077 of NW_015505206.1, read as the reverse complement.
ATGATGATGCTAAAACTTTCAAATTAAACATCTAACCTTTGCTTGTACTCAGTTATTTTAAAGTTAGCAAGCATAGCCTACTTTAGCATAGCGTTATTTGGATTTCTCAGAACAAGAAATCACAATAACACTACATATCAGAAATTGAGGAAGGGGAACACAATAGGATTCTACACAACACTGACTCATATTAATCACATGCAGAGGAAAGAAATGAATGACTGCATGAAGAAAGAGGGCAGTGATGTTTCACACTGCTAGACAGACATTGCGTATAAGGTCAACAAAATCACTAATAATTGTGATATGGATTGTTTGTGCTTGATTATAGATGTTTCTGTGTGATAGCAACTCACTGTTTGATTGTTTATTTATGGGTCATAATGTGGACTATAAAATCACCTTACACTCCCATTCACAAGTTTGAGGTCAGTACATCTCTTATGCTCAGCAAGGCTGCATTTATTTGATCATTCCAGTACAAACACAAATAAAGATAATTATAAACAGTAATACTGTGAAATATTATAACAGTTTAAAATAACTGCTTACTATTTTGATACATCTTAAAATGTAATTTATTTATGTGATGGCAAAGCTTAAAGGGATAGTTCACCCAAAAATGAAAATTTGATGTTTATCTGCTTACCCCCAGGGCATCCAAGATGTAGGTGACTTTGTTTCTTCAGTAGAACACAAACGATGATTTTTAACTCAAACCGTTGCAGTCTGTCAGTCATATAATGGAGGTGAATGGGAATCACGGCTCTGAGAGTAAAAAAAAAAACATACACAAACAAAACCAAATTAAACCCTGCGGCTCGTGACGATACAATTATGTGTAAAGACACGAAACAATAGGTCTGTGCAAGAAACTGAACAGTATTTGTATAGTTTTTTACCTCTGATTTTCACAGCAATGTCTGAACTGTCCTGAGTGCATCCTGAGCGCGTTTGCGGCGTCTTCTTCAGCCGGCGCGTGACGCGTCTTCTTCTTCTTCTTGCTTTACGGCAGATCGCAGACTTATAAGTGCATTACCGCCACCTATCTCTCAAATGGACCACTGACACTCCTAATTGAGATTGTAGATAGAGTGTCAATGGTCCATTTGAGAGATAGGTGGCAGTAATGCACTTATCTTTTCTTTACACATAAATGCATCGTCACGAGCCGCAGGGTTTAATTTGGTTTTGTTTGTGTATGTTTTTTTTTTTGACTCTCAAAGCCGTGATTCTCTTTCACCTCCATTATATGACTGACAGACTGCAACGCTTTGAGTTAAAAATCTTTGTTTGTGTTCTACTGAAGAAACAAAGTCACCTACATCTTGGATGTCCTGGGGGTAAGCAGATAAACATCAAATTTTCATTTTTGGGTGAACTATCCCTTTAATTTTCAGCATCATTATTCCATTTACCATTAATTTACATATGTTGCTTTTGTGACAGAAAGGAGTTGACTGTTTTGTACTCTAAATTTCTCCATGTTTACAGTCACTGGCTACTTTTTAAGATATATTAGTATATGCTGATGTGTATGTTCTTTCTTTGTCATTTTGTGGAAGGATGTTTCCAAAAAGTATGGCAATCTGTTTGTGCCAAAAACTTTTGACTGCTTAGTACAATACCTTTGTCTGTCTACTGTTATCGCTGTTGTTTAATTTGTGTCATCCTCCCTGTGGTGTGTTCAGATTTGAAGTACTGATAATTTTATAAATCTTGCTGAATACAAGTATTAATTTATTTAATCTTACTGAACCCAAACTTTCTGATAATTTGTGAATGCTTGTTAATCAAAATCAAAATGTTTTTATTTTGCTATCATTCATCTAAATGTAATAACTTGCTCCACCACTGAAACAAATATTTTTTTGTCACAAAATCATGTCATGTCATCCACTGGGTTCAATCGGGAACATAATGGCACCTTTTCACAATCCAATCAATGCCAATGCATATAATCAAGTCTTGTCCTATATTTTTGAATTCCGAGAGACATTATGTTCAATGGGTATATCATTAACCACGACATAAAACGAACGTGTTTGTGCAGTTTGGATTGCATGTGCTGTCCAAACATGAACGAAATAACTGAGTGCTTTGTTTTCCAATGTTACACATTGTCTCGTGCTTGACAATATCTCTCTCACACACACAGTCAAAAGCACGGATGCTAACACACACCTGCCTGTTTGTGGAGAGCTGGCCTGCACAAAAGCCAGATAGAGGTTGATTGAACACAGCAGATGTGAAATTACCCATACCCAATTTGGGCCAATTTCCTTGTCTTTTACTGGCTGTTACTGGCTATCTGAAGAGAGTCAACACATCCATTTAGTCTCTCTTTTGCGCACATTCGAATACACGGTCTACACAAACTGTTCTTTCTCTTGTCTCTCTCTTGTTCGACATTGTAAAAAAAAAAAACAGCCCAGTCTACCTGATCATTAATACACAGCTTCTTAGAAGAGAAAATAGGAGCATATTAACTAAAGAATAGGGAGAATAAAAGAAAACAAGACTGACAGGGTGTTTTTCATGCAAGCCTAAGAGAGATGGACAAAAGGAGTAGGAGGGGAGGGATAGACAAAGAGAGCAGGACAGACAGAAAGACTGAAGCAAAGATGGATAGACAGTGTGACTGTGCCGATAATGACAGACACACACCACACGTTGAAGACAAATGAGTGATGGCTCGAGTTTTTCTTTTCCTCGCCTTCTTAAAGGAATAGCCGGCTCAAAAAATAATTCTGTCATTATTGACTCGCCCTCATGCTACTTTTTATTTTGTAGAGCACAAAATGAGGAATTGCACACTTCATGGTTCATAGCGCCTACAAAAATGACAAAAACACACACCAAAAAGTCTATATGCACATTCCAAGTCTTCTGAAGTCATGTGATGACTTTGTCTGAGAAATAGTCTGAAAGGTATGTCATTACGCAGTGGTAATCTGTCAATCTGGGGAGTTAAGATCAAGAAAAATATATTTTTTTGGCTCTGTAAAGCATTTTAAATAAAGTAAAGCTATATACATAAAACATATCTATTTTTAATCCAAATAATGAATGAATCATTGAGTCTGGGCTTTAAAAAAAATGTATCTGGTTCTCAAGGTATCAATACATTTAAGTTCAACTCACCTAAAAATAAACGGGGTTCCAAAAATGGATGCCATGGAATAACCATTTTGGATTCTCCAAAGAACCTTTCAGTGAATGGTAAGAACCATTGTTTTTCTCAGTGTGAAGAAAAATGGAATAATCTGATGAACCTTTTTCTACTATAAAGAACCTTTTGCGCATATTCTATAGATGCTAAAGGTTCTTCACCTAACCATAGATGCCAATTTAGAACCTTCATTTTAGGAGTGATGATCCTGTTACAACGGTTCTTGAGTTAAGAGCTCATTAGAACAGAAGAATATTGTGAATACAAACCTAAATTTCAGTTTGTATTCAAAAGACTTGGAAAGTAGCACATGAATCTTATGAACCACTTTATGTTGTTCTTTTAGGATCTTCAAAGATCACTATGGTCTGAAAAAAGACGTTAACATTCTTCAAAATTCTAATTTTGAGCTCCATGAAATAAAAGCAGAATAAGGGTTTGGAACAACATTAAGGTACGTGATAATTTCCATTTTTGGGTGAGCTATTCCTTTAATTAATCCACTACAGTCCCTCATTGTGTTTTATATAGTAAACTATGTACAGGTTCAGCATGTTGTTAGTGTGGTCAGATGGTTATATATGGACTGAAAATGGGGTTTACAAGCTGGACACAAAAAGGAAAGCATATGTGACCCTGGACCACAAAACCATAAGGGTCAATTTTTTTAAATTTAGATTTATACATCATCTGAAAGGATAGGACAATATTTGGACGAGATACAACTATTTGAAAATCTGGAATCTGAAGGTGCAAAAAAAATCTAAATACTGAGAAAATCGTCTTTAAAGTTGTCCAAATGAAGTTCTTAGCAAAGCATATTACTAATCAAAAATTAAGTTTTGATATATTTACAGTAAAAAAATTTACAAAATATCTTCATGGAACATGATCTTTACTTAATATCCTAATGATTTTTGGCATAAAAGAAAAATCGATAATTTTGACCCATACAATGTTTTTTTGGCTATTGCTACCCAAGCGACTTAAGACTGGTTTTGTGCTCCAGGGTCACATATGTTTCTGAATTGGTCAGCTTTTGCATTTAAGCACAAGTAATTAAAAGCCATGTTTAGCTACGACCGAATGAGGAAAGGAATTTTGGAAATATAGATTTACTTTACGAGACAAGTCCGTATTTACATTCAAAGCTCTTTTATAATCCTTTTGAAGTAACCATAACCATCCATTGGGTAGGAGCTTTCATAACATTTGGTTTCAATTACAGAGTCTTTGTTGGACTGAGAGGAATGTCTCTCAGTCTCTATATGTGTGCCGAGTCATTTTAAACTAACAGCGGGGGGGAATATTTGGTTTTGCCTCCTTTGCGGAGTCCATTCATCCATCTCCATTCCTTCATCATCTCTTTTGCACCTGGGTCTCTATGAACACACACACACACACACACACATACACACAGAGGAAGCGCTTTGTGCTTAGCGACTTACACAAACAGACTTAAACACACCTACTGTATGAACCCTGCTGACATGATTAATCCTGTCTGATGAAGCCAGTCCAGAGCTCAACACACACCAATATCTGTGCCATGTGCGCTTATATGTTCAAGATGTAGTGGTGTCTATATATCTGACCCATAGCTGTTGCTAGACTCTATTTAGGGTCTTTCACTGTAACCCCCCATAAAATCTGTGGTTAAGCTATGTGATCTCTCCTCACATTTGCTGAAAACAGTGTCTGCTGTAAACTATGACGCGGCTCACTGAAATACTTGATTCTGATTGGTCGCTAGCAGCATTCGGTGGTCAAATTTTATTGTACTCTAAACTGTATATTGGACAGTTGTCTCTGTCAACAATACAGGTGCATCTCAATAAATTAGAATGTCGTGGAAAAGTTAATTTATTTCAGTAATTCAACTCAAATTGTGAAACTCGTGTATTAAATAAATTCAATGCACACAGACTGAAGTAGTTTAAGTCTTTGGTTCTTTTAATTGTGATGATTTTGGCTCACATTTAACAAAAACCCACCAATTCACTATCTCAACAAATGAGAATATGGTGACATGCCAATCAGCTAATCAACTCAAAACACCTGCAAAGGTTTCCTGAGCCTTCAAAATGGCCTCTCAGTTTGGTTCACTAGGCTACACAATCATGGCTACACAGAGTTAGCTATTTCACATCTCTTTCTTCTCACATAATAATGTCCATTTGTTTGCTGTAATAAGCAGGATAATGTGCAGTCATCTAGCCATGATAGCAAAAAAAAAAGGGTGCATTGCCATCTTACTCCAACCAAAGTGACTTAAACGCATTTGCCAACATGTAAACACGAACACAAGTCCCAGGAGGACTTGAACGCACCATCTCTTTCAAAATTCAGCCAATCAGAATTCACCCTAATTGTAATAAACAATGTTATCATCTGTTGGTGTGGACGCTGATATAGTTATCGTTACAGTTACGTTCTTGGTATGAACAATCCTTCCTGTCTACTCTACACTATCCTATCTTAATGATGGCAAAAACTTGGAATACTCTTGCTTGGTTTTAAAAATATATATTTTTAAAAGTTCAATTCGTATATGGATCACACTAGTCAGTGACGGACCACAGAGCTGTTATAGACCTAAGATTTGCTCTAACCGCTAAAGTTTAAGTCATGCACAAGTGATGTACTCACAGAAAACAAAAAAATCATGCACTCAGGAAAAACTCACTCAAACTCAGGGTTGATGTTGACATGGTGAGTATTTTCTATTTTTCTTAAATCTTCTCCACTACAGACAGGCAAGAAGCATCCTCTGCACTGAAACTGAACTTGACCAGGACTATAGCGCTGCTCCCTCTCATCCTTTTTCTTCTCGGCCTGGATCCGACTCATTACAGTGATTTGTTGGAGCTCGGATATCTGACAGGAATAAAGAGACAGAAGTTTTTTAGGAATCTGAAATCTGAATACTTCAAGCTTTTCTATTATTTGACGTGAATTGCAAACCTTGAGTCTGAACTCCCTGGGACTCATTTGCTGCACTTGGTCAATAGCTTTTGCAGTCAGACTTTCTAGATACTCATTGGTGAGTTCCCTGCGTATTTCACGCCCACCTTCTTCGGCTACCACTGAGTAGACGCTGTTCATAGCTCGAGCCCGCCCACTGGCCTGCTGCTGAGCGATCTCATTGGTCAACAGCCCGTAACGTACAACTAAGTTGCATTCTGGAATATCAAGTCCTTCCTCAGCTACACTGGTGGAGATGAGGAGGTTGAGGATTCCTTTTCTAAAATGTTTAATGGTTTCCTTTTGTTCATTCTAAGAACAAATACAAAAAAGCAGACATAAATAGGAAGTAGAGAAAATTATACTGTAAGTAAACTTCTTCAACTGTACTTCATAGGGATGTTTAGATAGCTATAGAAGAATTCACATTCACGGTTTTTTTTTCTTAGAAAATATTTAACTTGCAGATCTCAGTTTTAATGCTTCAGTTTGTTTTCTATTCTCTTCTATCAGTTTAAATGCTTCAGTTTGTTTTCTATTCTCTTCTATCAGTTTAAATGCTTCAGTTTGTTTTCTATTCTCTTCTATCAGTTTAAATGCTTCAGTTTGTTTTCTATTATTGTGCTGTTTTGATTCTTTGATTAGGCTAACAAAAAGTTTTTAAAAACTGCATTTATTAAAAATAGAAATCTTTTCTAGCAATATAAGTCTTTACTATCACTTTTAACACATCCTTGCTGAATAAAAGTATTAATAAAAAAAGAAAAAATAAGAAAAAATGTACTGACCCCAAACTTTTGAATAGTATAGTGTATATTGTAACACAAAATTTCTATTTTGAATAAACACTGTTCTTTTTAACTTTTTATTTATCAAAGAATCCGGAAAAATATCACAGGTCCCAAAAAATACCAAGCAGCTCAACTGTTTCCAACATTGATTATAAATAATCATATTAGAATGATTTCTGAAGGATCACGTGACACTGACAATTCAGCTTTCCTTTACATGAATAAATTACATTTTAAGGTATATTAAAATAGAAAACTTTTATTTTAAATTGCAATAATATTTCACAATATTATTTTGTGAAATAATATTCAGTATTTTTTATCAAATAGATACAGCCTTGATGAGCCTAAGAAACTTCTTTTAAAAATGTACTGATCCCAAACTTTTGAACGGCAGTGTATTATACTGTAAAAATATTTTCTCAGGTAACCTAAAATGTACATCATTTAGTTACATCAAGGGTCAAATCAAATATAAATAGCACATTAAAGTTAAAAGTTACACACTTTTTTGTGTACGCGCTGTACAGGAATGGTATAAAGAATGTTTTTGCTCAGGGGGCCGAAATGTCCGCCCAATAGAGAAAAGTGTTGCTCAGCAAGAAAAAAAATTAGAGGGAACATTGCATGAGGGTGAGTAATTAATGACAGAATTTTCATTTTTGGGTGAACTATCCCTTTAAATCTTTGTTGTGAATGTGGAAAACATGACTTCAATTGAATTTTAGTTCTTGCATGATTTTTTTTTTAGCTTTATTGCCAAGTCTTAATGTGTACATTTAAACACACCTGCAGTACATGTTCAACAGCTTTATCCAGTTGCTTATTTCCTCCTGTACCAGGTGATGCTGTGAGACCCAAAATCTGAGGAAGATTCCCTTCTTTTCTCACTTTCTTTTCAACATAGCGGCCCATTATCTTATTATAGACGCTCTCCTTTTGTGTATGGTGACATTCGTCTATTACCAGCAGGGTAAAGTCTGAAAAGAGAAAAATGAAGGGTACTGTTAATACTTAATCTGTCATCATGTTTTCAACCCAAAACTTTCACACAATCAATTAAATCAAGTAGTCAGTGAATGGAAGTGCTTAATCTTCAAAATATTTTCTACCTTAGAAGATCCTATTAAATATTGATCCATTTTATTTTTAATCCTTTTCCGTAAGGTTTTCAACCCAAAAAAATGGTTGATCATGATTTGTGTGATTTTGTAATTTTACAGCAATTAACATTAACATCAAAATTAAAAATACAAAATATTTGTGTATACAAAAAAATAAATAAACTATCCCAGAATGTGTCAAAGAGTTGCAGATTTAGCCTGAATTAGGCTGTCACTTAGTAGGTGCTACGTGGTTAGTAGATACTGATAAACTTATATTTTTGGGTTAATATTTAAAAATAGTGAATAATAGTTCAAATGAGATCATCAAAAGGTTTTTACATATTGATTTGCATACTAATTCAACAGGTTATTGTGGTTATAATTGTTAAATACAATCAAGAAGGTGCATGTATGTGCAATAGCAAAGTCTTATAATAGTTCTCACAACAATAAAGCATGAGAATTGTTCCTCTAATACTTGAAAAAAGCCAATCAAAGTGTACCGTATTCATGGAGTCAAGTTTACATTCATGCACTATGTGTAAAACTGTTGTAAGGCATTATGTATCATGGCGTGTCATGCAGAATAATCTGTTACCAGTCAGCTCCACGTGTTTTTCTTCCTCCATGTTGATCAGGGCATTCTCCAAGATCTGAGCCGTGCAGATGACCAGGTCTGAGGCCTTGACTAGACACCCAAACAAGTCTTTCTCATTACTGTCCCCACTGATGGCTGTTATCTTGTATGTACTCCCAAGATAAGGCTTGAATTCTTTTGCAAAGTGCTGGTCTACCAGATGCACCTGAGAACAATGGACAATGGATATGAATACTCTGTGTAAATCTAAATACAACAAGAGTAATAAAAAAGTTTGAAAGGTAGTAATAAAGCACTAATCTGGCTTTACCTTGTTGACGAGCACTGCCACTTTGGCATTGACTGTGGTCTCCAGGTGTTTCTTAGTGACGTAAACCGCAGCACGGGTTTTTCCTCCACCGGTGGGCATCCAGATGATGCTGTTCTCCCCTCTGAGTGCTGCCTGCACCACCTCCTCCTGGTACGGTCTAAGATTGCAGTCCATCTACACTCAAACAGTCAGAAGACGGTACAATAAAGACAGCTATTTACATGGTCAAAAATGATCTTCATGAAACACATCAGTTTTGTCACCACACATACTAAAATGGTTTGACTGAAATGACTGACCCATTTCCTAAAGCTTCAGGCACAGATCATTACAGATTAACCAGTGTAGTGTGATAATGAATAAACTGATCCAGTGCCATTCAGAAGAAACAGTAACAGGCAGAATAAGAATTGTGCAAACTAGAGAGAATGTTTTAGTTATCTTTTCTCAACTATCATAATTTTCTTATAAGCATTTAAGGTGAAATGTTAGTAGTTTCACCATTAATCTCTGTTAAAGGGCTAGTTCACTCATAAATTACAATTTTGTCGTCATTTACTCACTCTCAAGTTGTTCCAATTACAAACCTGTGCGTTTCTTTTTTCTGTTGAACACAAAAGAAGATATTTTAAAGAATGTTGGCAACCACACAGTTGCTGGTAGCCATTGACTTATATATTAAGGAAAAAATAATATGGAAGTCAATGGCTGCCAGCAAATGTTTGGTTACCAATATTCTTTAAAATATCTTCTTTTGTGTTCAACAGAACAAAGGAATTGATACAGGATTGGAACAACATGAGGGTGAGTATATAATAACGATCTTAGAACAAATATTCCATGCTAAAAATGCTACTACTTTGCTTACGGTTTTATATTGAAAGACTATAAAGGACTATGAACTACGATTAAATAACTGTATCTGCACAGGTCAGTATTTTCACTCACCTGTGCTGCTGTCACTGTAGTGGTGAGGGGTCTGTGTGTTTCTTTCTAGCTGGTCTTCAAACCCGTCCCTTTATTAGCCTGCTGAGCAGAAAAACGAAACCGAAAACAGAGAAAGGGCCCGGCAGGAGGAGATGAATGACATACAACAAAATAGGGGCCAAATTCAATGACAGCAGGCATCCATGGACTGTTAGTATAATAAAAAATAAATAAACTTTTAAACTTTTTTTGTCAATTGTTATCAGAGATTTGTTTGTTTTTTTATTGTTTTTTTGCGCCCCTTGGTACAGCAATGATGTGGACTGAAACAGATTTTGATTCGTAAATGTGGAGAGCAGTAGCTGCAACGGGGGCAGAAGAAAGTAATAGAGAGACCTTGATGGGGCCCCATTTGGCAGTCAGTGATTTTAGGAAATCAAAACTGAACGAACTGCCTTTGTCACCTGCCTGTTAGTCATGCTCTGATCAAAACAAACACAATATGGAAAAAGAGAGTATTCAAAAAAAGAAAGAAAGAAAATATTTACATCTTCATTATATTAAATTATATTTACATTGCATATACACACACACACACACCATATATACATATATATATATATATATATATATATATATATACATACACACACACACACAAACATATATATATATACACACAAACACACATATATATATATATATACATATACACACACACACACATATATATATACACATAAATATACACACACACACACACACACACACACACACACATATACACGTGTATATATACACACACACATGTATATGTGTGTATGTATATATATATATATAAGAAGAAGCTGGGTGATGCAGCACGATAACGACCCTAAGCATCAAAGTAGATCTACTACAGAATGGTTTCAGAAACATAAAATCCATCTTTTCGAGTGGCCCAAGCATGCCCAGACCTCAACCCAATGATACTGTGGAATGAGCTCAAGAGAACCTTTCACACCAGACGTCTTAAGAACATGGGTGAGCTGAAGTATTCTGCAAGGAAGAATGGTCCAAAATTACTCAACTTAAAAAAAAAATTTATTTAAAAGAAAAAAAAAAAAAATCATAGTACATAGAACCGTAGCAATTTACATGCATCTTCCAAATGTAACCATGGCCAACCGCTTTCTAGCACACCCATCTGTCCTCTTCGTGAGGGCCATCAGTGTCCCACAGTAAAACAAAAAATAAAGAACCCTGATAATACATCAACATTGCAGCAGTTCATCAAAGTCATGATTCAAGTAAATGTCTATTACAAGAGACTGAGAAATAAACCAGCTGTCCTGTTACATGTGTGTGAACGGTAAACTAGCAAAGAACATGCGCAAAGAACATTCAGAGAAAACACATACATATTTAAAAATACAGGTTTGTGCAGTTGTCCATTACGAGTACTTTAGGTAGTAGCAGACAAAAGTGTTTTGCAGTTATGACTGAAATGGAAATAGTTGTTCCTGGTCCCAAATGGGTGTAAAAATCAGGCTGCAAAAACTGTGAATGGTTACGCCCGGGGTCATGACACACTGAAAGCTTTTGAAGACGACAAATATTGGTTTGCAAACAGAGATAAGCACTTCACAACGACACTGACAAAGCCAAGTGGACAGCAGTAATTTCCCAGGAGGACAAAAACAAGGACTATTGTTACTTGAAGTGATCTGTCAAGGAATGAACCGTCTTTTCTTCAATAAAAACCATTGATGGAACTCAAAACAAAAAGAGGGGGGAAAAAAATCCCCTTATATTTTCAGATTTATACTGAATAGGCACGTCCTGTATATGACTAACCAGCTGTATCGAACAGCTTTGGCAGAGAATGGTGGCACCGCAGTGACATCATCACTAGAGGCCAAACATTGTCCGTCTTTGGCTGCAGCATCTCGGGTCAGTAAATGTCGCAGGATAAGACTTTGTTACACAACCAAATGTTTGTGTACAGTATGTAGAGCAACAGCTTGCGCTGTTCGGGAGTCATTCGTTTAATGGCGCATGGGACAGAAAAACAGAATTGCTAATAGTGACTTCTGCCTAAGCCAACGCCCACATCGATCACACTTTCAGTTTTCATTTTCCCTTAATGCACTGGCACAGCAGAGTCATACACACCAATATAACCTTGAGTTTTATAACTATACTGTATAAGGAAGAAAAAAGTAACAGAACGCAGCAACTTTTGACAAGTTTGCATGTCATTCATCCAAATTAAACGTGTATGTGATCACACTCTCTATAATAACTAACTGGTCCCTTGTCCTAGGCTAGATGCGTGTTACTTGTCAATGAGCCCGGCCTCTTTCAGTTTGAAGTAGAAAAACTTCTCCAGTGTGTTGGCACACTTGCAGTACTCGCTGTCTGGAGGGTTGTACTCTCGGCAGTTTGTGATCACTCTCTGCAGGTCGGCGATAAACAGCTTTTTTGTCACATAATACCGGTTCTTCAGACGCTCCGTCATCGTTTTCAAGTCTGAGTAGGATGAGAGGTTTATTCAATTGGATGCAATCTGCTGTTGTTCAAACTGTATAGACTTTTACTGATAAATATTGGCAGTATAGCTCGCTCGACTAGTTCAATAGCGGCTCTTCAGAATAAATAAATAAATCTCATTACTGTATACGCAGACGATATTAGTACCCACCAATGGGGAAGCGGATGACCTCATAATAGTCTGGAGCTTCGGATTTCTTCACTGGCTCCATGAAAGGCCAGGCGTCTGGATGTGTCTGTTCACACACAGATGAGACGGTGAGAATATACCCGAATATTACACAGTTAATGTGCTAAAATGAATGTGTGATTGACAACTCTTACTTTAATCTGTGCAAGTAGATTCTTTAGCATGTTGTAGAGCAGATCTGGATCTTTCAGCTCTTTACTGCAGAGATAAAATAAGAGAGGATACACAAATAACACGCATTAAACCCCAAAAGCAAGTAAAATAGCTGCTAACTTAATTAGGAATTGCAACATAATCCTGCTGTTTTGCTAAGACTGGCTCATTTTATATATCACACACAAAGTGACCAAAAATTTTATATATATACATGAATTTTCAGAATCAGTCAGAAATAATTTTAATATGCAGATCTTCTGCTCGAGAAACATTATATTTTCATATTATTATCAAAGAAGAGCATTTATTTGAAATAGTAGACATTAATAATATTACAAAATATTTCTGTCAATTTAATGCATTCTTGCTGAATAAAAGCATTAAAGTCTTAAAGTCCCCCTGTAGTGAAAATCAAGTTTTTTATGTTGTTTATTTGTCTATGTGGTGTTTTTAATATGCTTTTAGACAAACCATGTGCCAATCTATTAATCAACACCATTGCTGTGTATTTTCTCCTTAAAACTGTAGTTTCCCCAAAGACTGACCCAGAAATATGGTTTGAAACAGCCCTCGGTTTGCTACGTCACAAACCAATAACGTCAAGGGATCGATTCCTATCACTAGCATGCAAAATATACCAATACCAGCACAAAACCAAAAATAAATCAGAGCAAAAAACCCATGAAGCTGTGGTTTAATGTGAATTTAGAACCAACTGAGTGGAGGCGGGACTAACTTGCATATTCATAGATCCCCGTGTAGTAAATGAGGCAAGGGTGTAGAGTTACATTCAAGCTATTTTAAGGCATGAGAAAATTATTTTCACAAGAAAAAACATTTAAATATGTCATTTTGATGATCAAAGATAAGTTTTAAGGGATAAAATATTTGACTACAGGGGGACTTTAAAAATTCTTTCTGAGCCCAATCTTTTGAAGTGTACACATGCTATCGCTGTAAAACCATTAGATGCAGTTCCACAATGATCTAATACAGACAGACAGATGGTCCAAGATTTCAGAATAAATATGCATAAATTCTCCTCTGACCTCTTCTCCTTGGCACTAGGTTTCCAACCAGTCTCTCCTCGTGGAAAAAGGAAGGGAGAGAGTGTGTGAGAATGGAAGAATTTTGTATGTGCATCATAGCTGCTATTTAGACTCAAGGGCACACTTACTGATGCCTGGTATACTCTCCACAGGAATCTGCCGCACTCCCTCTTTGAAGCAGGTGAGACCTGGATACACTTTCCTGATCTGATTCTGTTTCCTCTCAATCAGTTTCTTGATGATCTACAGCAGACGACAACAAACCCACAGTCATATAACATTAGCCTGGCTGTCTTGCCCTTCTCTTAGATCTGCAGACAAATTGACCAAAGGTTAATGTGTTCAGCCAATTTGGGATATTTTGAGATACTGTATATCAAAAAAGTGGGGGGAAAAACCCCTCCAAAAACATACACCATGTAATACAACTGGATAAACCAGTACAATGTATTCCTCTCCAGCAGCAGGGTAAATCTGTGCACTCTCACCTCTTTCTGCCTCTTTATAATGTGTGAGAGTTCGGTGTAGGGTATTCTGGGATTGAGCTCACACTCCATTAGCGTGGCTCCCTCATAGTCTTTGATGTAGCCAAGGTATCGGCTCTTCGGCACTTTGATGTCTTTGGAGAAGCCCTACCAACAGAACGAGGGTTCAACAGGTGAAGCTGCACAGCGGAAAAATAGAAAATGTAAAACGTCTGTACGCGAGTGGCTGGAGCGGTACCTGTTTCTTGAAGTAGCCGATGGCGTATTCGTCAGCATAGGTGAGGAAGTACAGAATGCCATGCTTGATATGGTACTCCTTAAGATGATTCATCAGGTGTGTGCCGTAGCCCTAAACATGCACACATACACACAAAATTATCAAAATAAATCAAGTGAAAGACATCGATTCATACATGTCATGCAGCGTTGGGGAGTAAGTAGTCACATGTAACGGAATTACGTGATTTAGTTACAAAATAAACGCAACTGTAATCTGTTACAGTTACTGAGAAAATGTGTAATTAAATTAGTTACTTATGAAAATGTTAACGATTACAAAGGGGGTTACATCTGAATATTTTCTCAAACACACACAGACACTTGATTTCTTTCCCAAATTGCACTGACTGCTTTAAAATATGAGACAGCAATGTTTCAGGAGTTTAGGACACAGAATAGGACACATGCTTATTTATTAACTCTTTTTATTTCCTGTTTGGGTATTTCCTGTTTATGTTTATGCTTTATTTTTTAAGATGAACTGTTTTTTTTCCAAAGCATTGTTAGATGCCAGTGTTTTCTGTGCAAAGATTTGATCTCAAAAACATTATATTAGCTATTAAACTATATATTGTTATGATTTTAAAACTGTATTTAACCTCAATGCTCTGTAAAGTCTGCTAAAGTCTGATTTTGTGGTGGCTGTACTTCAAAATTCAATTATTTTAATCTTAATTTAAGTGATGAAGGATTCTGAAAGTCTGACAGTAATCAGTGTTGAGTACTACTGTAAGGGTAACTCTGCCTGCTTTAAATGTTTGAAAATGAGTTTTTGAGTAATTTAGAAAAGTAATCAAATGTAATCAGTTACATTACTTTAATAAAGTAATTGAAATAGTTACACTACTTATTACATTTTAAGTAGGGTCATTTGTAAACTGTAACCTATTGCATTTCCGAAGTAACCTTCCCAACACTGATGCCATGCCACATAACAAAAGGGTTATTTAGATGCATATTAATATAACAATTTCTGTGATTAATGTGGACTGGATTTTTAAAATAAATACAGAATTAATGCTTTTTTTTTTTTTTTTGCTTCCAGAGGCTGTTTATATTAGTCTATGTAAAATGAAATGAGCAAACTTACTGCAATGCAGTCTGAGATTGCCTCATTTTTAAATCACAATTCACTATGGAATTGATTAAAGGGGTCATATGATGCGATTTAAAGTTTTCCTTTCTCTTTGGATTGTTACAAGCTGATTGTGCATAGATAAGATCCCTGAAGTTGCAAAGACTAAAGTCTCAAAACCAAAGAGATATTCTTTATCAAAGTTAAGACTCTGCCACGCCCCCCTAAAACGGCTCGTTCTAACATGCCCCCAGATATCTACCTCACTATGTGGAAATATTTGCATGCCGCCCAAATGTTCACGCAAAGAAAGAAGGCGTGGTTTCAGTAACCGCAGTTAGTGTTGAAGCAGCCATGTCAGGGAGACGCTGGGTGTTTCTAGGCGAAAGCAAAAGCACTTTATTTGGCCATCCGAAAGTAGATGCATTTAGGAATCTTTAAGATTACTTACAACAGAACAGCAATGCATTTTATGGACGACCGTTTCGTGAACCTAGGAGAGGAGGTAATTCTGACTTTGCTATGACAATCTGGCGCTTCTGAATCAGCTACTGTTTTGTTATTAGTTTAAGTATTTGCTATTGACTGTTCAAATGTGGAGTTTTGCGCATTGTGTGTGTGTGTGTGTGTGTGTGTGGGCGAGAGAGCGAGAGAGAGAGAGAGAGAGTGCGAGCGAGAGAGCGAGAGAGACAGGGTCACATTGAGTCAGCGGTCTTAATCATGGTTTGTGTACTGCAAACACATACCAGCTTCATCACTGTGTCTGTCACGCGACTCTGTGCCCCTTTGGGGCTTGAACTGATGTCTTTACATTTATTTTGAAAGATGAAGCTCGCGATTATGGTAAGGGGCGTTACACTTCCGACGAGTGCTTGCGGTGTTCGGCCAATCACAATGCACTGGGTCAGCTGGCCAATCAGAGCAGACTGCGCTTGTCGGAAGGAGGGACTTTGTAGAAAACAAAGCGTTTGAGAGAGGCGGGGGATAGAGGCCAGTCAAGTCAAGTCAAGTCACCTTTATTTATATAGCGCTTTTAACAATACAGATTGTGTCAAAGCAACTGAACAGCATTAATTAGGAAAATAGTGTGTCAATAATGCAAAATGACAATAGTAAACACTCATTTTTCAGCTAAAGACAGTTCATCATTGAATTCAGTGATGTCATCATCCAGCTCAGTTCAGTTTAAATAGCATCTTTGCAATCAAGTCAACGATATCGCTGGAATAGGCATAGAGGACCTACAATAATGTACAGTATTTGAAAAATAATGTGTTTTTTGAACATTAAAGCATGTCAACATATTCTGTTACACCAAATAATGATCTTTAAAAAAAGCATCATATGACCCCTTTCAGTTATAAAAACTGTATGCTCTTCAATAAAAACAAGACTTCCCCCTTGGAGGTTTGCGAAGGCCCCCTGGTTGAGAACCACTGTCTTTTAGAGTAATTTAGCTTCCATCAAGTGTGCCTACATACCTTGACCTGCTCGTTTGAGGTGACCGCACAGAAGACGATCTCTGTGAATCCCTGAGTGGGGAACATCCTGAAGCAGATCCCTCCAATCACACGGCCATCTTTAATCAGAGCCAACGTCTTGTGCTTTCTGAGGTCACACAGAGGACTCGGAGTCAAAAGAGGCTGAGGGGAGGCTAACGAGACATAAACCCTGACAGCTAAAGGTTGAGGAAAGTAGCGGGAGCTCTGGAAAAAGAAAGGGGTCGTTGTGGACTTACGGGTCAAACACAAGACGTGTGATGTACTCTTTGGGCATGCGGGGAAGTTGATGGGAGAAAACATTTTGCAAGCCCACGAGCCACATTAGAATCTTCTTATTGGACTTCTGAGAGAGAGAGTTACCAATGACATGGAACTCAATGATGCCTCTCCTCTCCTCCAGACGAGCCGTCTCGTCACGAGCTGCATTTGCTGACAACAGGCTAGTCTGGGAAACCAGCAAACAAATCACCATTCATGAAACTAGAAGATTATTAAGTGTATAATCACAAAATACAGGACGTTCTAATGCAGAATGGAAGAACCTCATGCTATATTTAAGGAATGGTTGACCCAAAAATAAAAATGTTGTGAAAATTTCCTCAAGCCATCCAAGAAGTAGATGAGTTTGTTTCTTTATCAGAAAAGAATTAAGGATCCATTGGTGAGCAAGTGATGTAATGATATATTTCTCCAAATCTTTTCTGATGAAGAAACCACCTCTTCTACATCTTAAATAAATGTTCATCAGATTTTAATTTTCGGGGGAACTATACTTATAAAGCTATCATAAGGGTGTGATGAACTCTGACCTCTGGCCCCAGCATGGCAGCGGGGTCTGTAATGGTCTTCATGACTTCATTGACCAGTTCCATGGGGATGTCGCCCATAACTCGGATCCGCTTGGCATCCTCCAGAGTCAGTGTCTCAGGAAGCTTTCGCTTCTCTCCTGAGACAGTGTATCACAATGATTGCCATGATCTTTCACATCATTCACAAGTCTGATGCATATATGATTGTGTACTCAAATTAAATGCCAATGTACACAGTTCACAGTGCAAAATAAATAAATCTGCAACTGGATCTTCTTACCAGTTACTGGTTCAGAGGAAGCTACGTCCAAACCTGTAACACCCAGAGCAGAACCACTGCTGCCTTTACTAAGCGGAGAGCCAGACACCGAGACTGGACTCAGCACTAGAACAGAACAAAAAAGGGTTTGAAGCAACATAGTCCAATAATAATGCTAGGTCTCTATGCTGGTGATCACACAGGAAGATGAATAATGGTGTTCTGTTAGCACTATTTTTTTTTTTTAAGTATGCTGAATATGTGCCATGAGAATTGTTTTAAAGAGTTACTCCACCCCAAAATGAAAATTTTGTCATTCATCACTTACCCTCATGTCGTTCCAAACCCGTAAAAGCTTTGTTCGTCTTCGGAACACAATTTAAGATATTTTGGATGAAAACCGGGAGGCTTGTGACTGTCCTAGGGATGTTCATTTTAACCGGTTAACCGTTAACCGACCGTAAGAATTTTGACCGATTAATACAATCAGTTAAATGGTTTAAAAAGTCATTTTTTTCAGTAATTTATCAAAATATTTAAAAAGGTTTGCTGCATGGTTAAAATACACTACGCGTATAAAAAAAATAGTGTTTTTTAGAGAAAAAAAAAAAAACTTAAGTATAAGTCACATTTTATGCTTTCATTCAGAAATAGGCCAATGCCTATGCTAAATGTTTACAAACATTATAATAAACACTGTAAACATAGCTAGGCTATTTTAGTTCCCCTCACTCCACAACAAATCCTTTCAATTAACAGTATTTAGAAAAGAACAAGAATTTAAAATATAAGAAGCTATATCAATATAAACGACAAGCTAAAACGAAACTGAAACCAAAGTTGGGTCTCTCATTCGACACAAAATCAAATGTTTCTGTATTCGCGATGTATTTGAATGGCAAATTATTATTTAGTATGTACTTCACTCACGTTCCAATATCCACGTAAAACAAAATGGTTTGCATAACATCACGGCGGTACGGTGATAACACTTAACGGCACAGATTTTGCTACATATTTAAACTGATCAGTGTGTTTTTTTTTCTCCATATGTTTGACTGACTGTATTTTATTATGATAATGAACAGGCTGCATTGTCAAGGCAGCCATGCTTAACTGTGTGCGCACATGCGGCGCCGGCGCAATCACTAAAATTATTTCCTTCTAACAGTGAAGAAACTACTCCTTTTAGTCCTAAAGATAATCAGAATTGTAAAAGGTTTGCCTTTATTCGTGTACATTCACAAAAAAACAAAAACAAATCTTTGTGCTTTTGTAAAATAGGCCTAAGGCAAAATAGGATGCCGCCTTCTGCCGTCTGGTTTCCTTTCGCGCAGCACAAAAATGAACCGAAACTCTGCATACTAGGCTACTTGTTACACAGTTTTTCTTTCATTTTCACAATTTATTATTTAAGTAAAACTATATTTCTCGTAAAGGCCTATTTATTTGTTATATATACAGGTATATATCCTAGCTTTATTATGTTTTTCTCCACTCGCCGAAGCGCTGCAGGTGCTTGATGTGATATGATATGAATCCTCATGTTCTGTTGTTTGCTGCTTTTTGCGCATGTACAATTAATCCCCGGGAAACAAATGTTAGTAGTATTTAGTATTTTAGTATTTTTAACGGGTCACAGACACTTATCCTTTCTAATTTAATTCAATTCTAATTTAAAATAATCTTGTCGGTTAACGGTTAATAATCGGTAAATGAGCGTCGGTTGTCGGTTAGTAAAAATAACCGAAATGAACATCCCTAGACTGTCCCATTGACTGCCAAGTAAATAAAACTGTCAAGGCCCAGAAAAGTATGAAAGACATCGTCAAAATAGTCCATCTGCCAAAGAAAACAAAAATAACGACTTTATTCAACAATTCGTCTCCTCTGCGTCACCCTGGTGCCATTTTGGAGAGTCTCCACTGAACGCAAACTGCGTATGCTGTTCTGTGTCAGCCGCACCACACAGACACGGTTTTCATTCAAATCAAAGCGTAAATAAACGTAGAAAACGTATCTGTGTGGTGCGGCTGACACATACAAGTAGAACAGCATACGCAGTTTACGTTCAGTGGATATTCTCCAAAATGGTACTACGGTGACGCGGAGGAGACAAATTGTTGAATAAAGTCGTTATTTTTGTTTTCTTTGGCAGATGGACTATTTTTTTTGCGTACAAAAAGTATTCTCGTCGCTTCATGAAATTCAGATTGAACCACTGATGGCAGATGGACTATTTTGACGATGTCTTTCATACTTTTCTGGGTCTTGACAGTGTTATTTACTTGGCAGTCAATGGGACACTCACAAGCCTCCCGGTTTTCATCCAAAATATCTTAAATTGTGTTCCGAAGACGAACAAAGCTTTTATGGGTTTGGAACGACATGAGGCTAAGTGATTAATGACAACATTTTTATTTTGGGGTGGAGTAAACCTTTAAGCCATTTTTTAAATATAAGTTTTAATTTGAGTAAGTTGATATGACATTATAAAATTATTCTAAATGCTCATCCCTAATATCCACTTCAACAGTCAACACACACCTGTTTGATGCCCCAGCTGTGTACCCTCTGAGGCTGGCATGGTGAAGTCTGCTTCCCAAATGGGGGAGTTCTCTCCATAGATTTCTTCTTCCAACATGGAAAGAAACCTAATACACACACACACACAAATATACTCAATTATACTATGTGAGAGTGATGGTGCTGGAGTGTGTATTGATAAGATGGTATTGTGTCTTACTTGGGGAAGTGTGTGAGGATCAGAGTGCGTTTCTCTGGTGGGAGTTTGTCTTTTTCCACTCTGAACTTCTCCAGTAACTGTCTGCGGGTGACAGTGAAGATAGACTTCAGCAGACTGCGGCCAAACACCTGACAGGTCTCGTACCGGGGCAAGCTGTCATTACTCTGAGGAACGTGACAGTAACACAGCCACCTGAAACACACACACCAAAAAACAAAACTGTTATTGTATTGGTTCATACACATCAAATTTACACTAATGAATCTATATAAATTATAAGTAGAGCCAGATGGAATCTCTTTTTTCCCCCCATATACACTATTGTTCCAAAAGTTAGGGGTCACTTTGCTATTTTAATGTTTTTGAAAAAAATCCCTTATACTCACCAAGGCTGCATTTTGTATACTCAAAATTACAGTAAAAACAGTAATACTGTAAGTTATTATTACAATTTAAAATAACTTAATTTTTTAAAAAGTAATTTATTCCGATGATGGCAAAGCTGAATTTTTAGCAGCCATTACGCAATACATTATATCTTTAGCAATAAGATGTTTGTGGAGAAAAATTATTCTAAGGATTTGACTGTTTTGTGTTATTTTTATTTATTTTTTAAATCTCAAATTGTTAATTTTATTACAAAATATAATTATATATATATATATATAGAAATATAATTTTTACATATGATGTAGCATTTCAAGAGTGAAATCGATCATCTTTGATCATCAATTTTTTTCTGACAACTAGTTACAGTGCAACTTATAGCACTTGTTACGGCATCTATATGTATATAATCCACAAACATACACTTAGTTACAATATAATACACACACCTAGTATAATCGACTTTGTAGGCGGCCGCATCCTCTTTCTGGGCCCTCTGACGAAACTGTGACGGGGTCTCCAGCTTCCAGTAGTTCAGACAGAGCAGAAACATCTTACTCAGCTCATACATGGTCTGCCTCTCCTTAGGAGCCAAATGACTGAACTTATACTGGACAAAATTCAGCACCCCCTGAGGCAGAGAGAGACCTTGAGCGCAGATCAACTCACACAACAATAATAACCTGCATTAAAAGACAAGTGTCCCACCCTTCTTCTCATACATTTTGCATGGATTGTGACTGCCAGAAAGCTTTTTGCCACCTTTCTTATACAGAACACACACAGACGTACTTGTTCTATGTTGGGTTTTTCAAAGGGAGGGCTACCGAGAGAGCCTTCCACCACTGGCTTCCCCATCTGCAGAATGCACTTCCTCAGCAACTTAGAAAAGAAACAAACAGTCACCAAAACAACATAGGCAAAAATCTGAAATATTAATCTGAAAGATAAACAAAAAACATCTTAGAGGATGATTTTAAAATGTTGGTAACTCATCTCGGGTGTTTTTGCACTTAAAAAATATGGAAGAAGCAGATCTCATCTTCCTGTTTACCTTGAACAGATAAAAGTAGACTTGCTTGGTGTCCGTGTCTTCTTCTTTGTGGACAGACATGAAGAGATTCTCCACATCCACCACCATCCCCAACAACCGGTTAATCTCCTCCTCAGACACGTTCTCCAGATGAGACACATGTTCCGCTATAGATAAACACACACAAGACAATGTGAACAACAATAATAAAGCGTTATATTACATTTTTTCAAAAACGTGTCCATATCAGTGAATTATGAAATCAGTATCAACAAAATTCATCTTTGCAATGCAGAGGAAACACAGAATCTGCATCTGAAGAAGTGCTGGGCGGTATACAGGTTCATACCGAATATCGGTGTTTATTTTTGTTATGATATGAATTTTTAGAGATTCCGTTTTTTTTTCTGGACTCCTTTTTAATGGTTAAATTACATTTTATTAATCAAAAAGCATGTCTAATTAATTAAAATCATGAAACTTAAACAATTTAACATCAATTTATTAAAAGTTTAACAAATATTATGTTTAGGGCCCTATGAAATGTTTTATTTGTCCAACCTTATATTTTATTATAACCAAATTCTGTTTTAGCATGTCTAATTTGAAAGCATAAAACAAGTTTCATTTATTCTTACAATAGCCTTATGATTTTTCTGCTCAGAAATTCTGTGTTGTGTATTTACATTTTGTTTTAAGGCATAAAACATTCATTTAATCTATCTTTTAAGTAATGAAAATTAAACAAATAAAATTTTTGGGAAAATAAAGGTAATTTGATATTATAATTAAAACATTGAAGAAATATTGAATGCTTATTCCTTAAAAATAAGGTTTTAATAATGTTAGTAGTAGCAGTCTGTTACGTACATTCTACTCAACAATAGTAATATATTTCTGCCAATGCCCTCAAGTTAAACCGAACTTTTATTTTGACGGGTTGCCGTGAATACCATTACATTTCTGTGTGTGTATGACATGATGATAGTTTTACTGAAATGAAACGGTCAAATGCTGATGAAGTGACTCTCAGAGCAGTTCTGGAGATGTTGTTCATGTATTTATGTCCTCATTAGTGAGACGGCAGAGGTTAATATCACCGGAAGCGTCACAAGCGTTTCAGTACGAGTAGTAAACAAAACCGCGCGTCTGCACCATTCATTAACACAGAGGCACGCAGAATTCATATTTAAATATGAATCGGAGTGTGCTCACTTGTGTGTGTGTGTGTGCGTGAGCGAGCTCATCGGGCGGAACTCCGCTGTGCGTGATGCAGAGAGCGCGAACATAACGTAGAGGCTGAAATGACATTTTAGTTTGCTTAATGAAAGAACAAGGTATATACATGTTCTATAAGAAAGGTAACTTTAAATGACTTCTGTTGTGATCTGGCGCTATAGAGAAAATATAATTAAATAAAATTAACTTGACCTTCAAGGGGGGCGGGGGGTGCCGCCCCCTAAAATAATGGCAGGGGAAACACTGCCGGGGGGGGGCGGGCCGCCCCCCTAAAATAATGGCAGGGGAAACACTGTTGATTGTTTGGAATTATAAATATGAGCGTAGTTAGTCTGTTAATATCACATGCACTGTTTTGTTTGTTGTTTTTTTTAGTTTGTTACTCAGACGCAGGCAGTGCACTGCATGAGACAAAAAAGTAATATAGCCAAAACAACCGCATAGCCGCTCTTTAGTGTAGATGCATGCTGATTTTATCAGATGATGCCGCGATTATAAATGAGGGTGACTCCTGTTTAACATGCATTAAAAGGGGTCGTGTTTAGTCACTATTTAGTGTGGTATTTTTTGACAATATTCACTCATCATGACAGTAAAATAGGGCATTCTAAGTCAATATACTGCAGTATTTCCTCTCTCAATCAGTAGAACATATGGTTAACACCCGGTCATGCATGAAAAAAAAAATACCGTCCTGTACCGTGATATACATTTTTGGTCATACCGCCCAGCACTAATCTGAAGTGGCATTTAGATGTATTTACACACTGTTTAATGCAGGACATGAATGCATTTAACCTGCAATTACAAATGCATAAATAATGTTTTGATATAGGTCTATTAAACATAAAACGTTGAATACTGATATTTGAAGAATTTAAATAATAAAAATATACTTTAAATGTGAAATTAAAATTGCCAGTAGGTGGTAGCAAATCGCTGTTAATAAGCGAGTCATTGCGATTGAACCGCAATCATTTAAACGGTTGATTCATTCACGAAACGAAACACCTGACTGAATAATATACTGAAATCATGCAGTGAAAGAAGAGAACACACTCTAAATGCACACTCGCACTAGTCTCTAGACTTCACGTAATGTTTGCATGCGCTCTGTAGGTGTGTTTTGAATGGTTTTTGCTAAATACTCGATAACGTCAAATCCCACATCATTAAAACAACAATTACGATATTATCGCAGATGATATATATCGCACACCCCTAATACGAGCCTGTATCTACAAAGGTTATCTTTATGCTGCTTAACTCTGGTTTGCATAACACATTTTAAAACTGGTCCATACTTGCTACACTTGCTTTCAATTACCGTTTTATTATTATTTTTGTGCATTTGCTTATCTATTAATTAGACCATGCCCACAGTTCACACTTTGCTGTGTTCAACCCTGCAAAGTTCAGGTATCTGTCTATATAACGCAGCCAAAGAGTGCAATAGTCCAGAAGTAAACATCTTGGTCACACTTTATATTAGGTGGCCTTAACTACTATGTACTTACATCAAAAAATAAGTACAATGTACTTATTGTGTTCATATTGTATTGCAAAACACTTTTGCTGCTATTGAGGTGGGACACGGGTAAGGTTAGGCACAGGTTTGATGGTATGGGTAGGTTTAAGAGTGGGTTAAGGTGTAAAAGAGGGGTCAACAGTGTAATTATAAATGTAATTACAGAAATTAATTACAGATGTAATTACATTGAGGTATTTAAAAAAAAAACATAAGCACAATGTAAAAACATGTACACAATAAGTGCATTGTACCAAATGATTAATTTAAATGTAAGTACATAGTTGTTAAGGCCACCTAATATAAAGTGGGACCAAAATCTCATACATTTTCTCCACAGGGAAACTGATTTAAACTATAATTTATAAACCTTTAAAGACAAACATATTTTGAGCGACAAGGCTGTTATTCAATGGTGTGCTGTTTTGATAATCCTGACAATCCTGATAATAAACTACATTACCTATGATTCTGCAAAGAAATTTCCACTAATTAATAATAAAAAATTAAATATCGGTATGCATAATTTGCAATAAATGTAAAATATGTTGTTTCTTTATATAAAATCAATAGTTTTAAAGTCTGCATGAAATCAAAATTTACTTTATTAGCGCACATTGCTAGTCTTCTTGATGTGAACAATTAATCCGTGCAAGTTAATCCGCTGAAAAAAATGGTTTGTTTTCGGTAATCTTTAATCAGAATCTGAACATTTACTTCCGCTCTGGAATGGCGTTCCTTCTCTGATGACGTCAAACAGAATATTCTTAAACACACTCCTCCAACCGTTAGATTGCTACGAGTGAGAGACAGAGAGGAGGAGCGCCAAAATAAAACCATGCCCTTTATTCAATATTCCGTTTCAGCTGGAAATACGTCACTACACTGAAATAAGTAAGCAACTTCCGGTTCACGAGGACTTTAAATTTAGCTGTTGTTTTGAATTTGATTGTCTTTCACAATGCTTGAGAGACTGTAGCTCTTTGCTTCATTAAAGCCATTAACTACATAGTCTTGTCTTTTTAGGCCTGGACAATAATTCAATATCAATATGTATCGCGATATAATTTTTTTCAATAACGGTGATATGATTTTTAAACACATTTCCGATATACATTACCAGTGTTTCCCATACACGGATTTATTTGTGGCGTTTGACTGTTTATAGGAGTAGGTTTCATAGAGTTGGCAAATAAAAAAAATAAAAAATAAGTTTGTAGGTACAGACATCTGTTGTGGCCGTTCTTGGCCGTTTTTATGAGGCTTTTTTAAATAGTGTTCGTATCGATATCGGAATTATATCGTATCGACCGAAATTAAGAAATATATCGTGATATAAATTTTGCCCATATTGTCCAGACCTATGTCTTTTCATCTGATTTTCAAATATTAGTAAAGTTTAAGTTGACCTCATAGCTTGGTTCATGGTTTATAACTCTGAAACAAAGGCTTTGCAAAAAACCCTATGTTAAATACTTCCAGAAGCAAGGCAACTGGAAAAGTGGCTGCGCACAAAATCATGCCGGAGCAGCCTATTTGGATGATTCCAAGCAGAGCCATGGATCTGATATAGTGTGTTGTAATAAAACCAACATGAAGGCATTCATTTTACCCAGAGAGTGTCCACAGCTTCGGCAGGCCTCCGTCAGACTGGCTGCCTGCTGCTGGAGCTCCATACGAGCGGCTGTGGGCGGATTGGGGTTTTTCCATCCATTACATTTGCAAGCATCATTCGCCTGTGATAAGAGAACACAGCTGTGATTTAAAGAGGACACTAAACATCAGGTTCATTTACATGTTCATACAGCCAAAACATTCTGATTTATAATGATGCAGTGATGACAACATGACATAATATAAGAATACAATAAGATACACCGAAAATGTCTAATGTATGGTGCATGTTTTCAAAGCATACATAATAAACGCATTCAATTAACCACCATAGACCAATTTCACACTATATAAACCTGTTAAGCTACCCATTTTGACAGCATTTTTCTGCATAGGTAAGGAATTCACTAGAAATTTA
Organism: Sinocyclocheilus grahami; assembly: GCF_001515645.1. Taxonomy (NCBI): domain Eukaryota; kingdom Metazoa; phylum Chordata; class Actinopteri; order Cypriniformes; family Cyprinidae; genus Sinocyclocheilus; species Sinocyclocheilus grahami. Next base: position 1,526,908 of record NW_015505206.1, on the reverse strand, counting down.
AATCATTTATAATTTTTAGTCCATAGAGGTTTTCATTTTCTTGTGTTATTATCTTTAGGCTTTTATTACTTCATATTACTTCAGGAAACACGCGAGACTGGTTTGCAGTCTGCTCCTGAAGCACTGACACATGTCAGGCCCGGGCACTCGCTCTATTGTTACGAGCCGAGCTCTCGGTTACCTTGCAGGAGGAAAACACCCCGAGTTTCTCCAGCTTTTTAGCCCGTGGAAACGAGCGGACTTGGGCTTTCTTCTGGCTGGACCACTGCTGCTGACTCAGGCCTGGTCGGGCCGGGTCGCTGCTCGCGGCTCCGGGGTTTGGGGTGGGTCCTGCCGGGCCGCCGGACTGCGCTTGCTGAAGCCGGGGCTGCACGGAGCTCTGTGCCGCCGGGTCCGCCATATCAGCAGCCTACTTCCCCTCCGAGGATCGCCGCGCTCACTTCCACCCTGAGCCGCTGCAATAAAGTTTTGTGATGGTTTTCGATGCGCGTTCTGACCACTGCACTGCGCGTGCGCACTACAGGAGCATGCTGGGAGATGTAGTATTATAGACAGTACTACGAAATTAAACGATACATTTCTTTCCACTGGAGGGCACTTGAGCTACTTTTTATTGCACTATATCACATTAAAAGAACATATATTAAGCTTATTAATAAAATTACATTTGTCTAAACTTATTTATATTTAGTAGCAAATGCCGAAATGAATTTTGCTAAAACTTTAGTCAGCTAATGTGGTTATTCTTAACTTCTTATTTTTTAATCTTCTGAATCTTACCTATGTTTTTAACAAAACATAAACAAAATGAATTTAGACAAAAAAAATCACTGATAAGGTAACACTTTACAATAACGTTCCATTTGTTAACATTTGTAAACTAACAACGAAAAATACTTCTAAAGCATTTATTAATCTTAGTTAATGCTGATTCCAACATCTACCGATACGTTATTAAAGTCAAAAGTTGTATTTATTAATGTTATTGACTAACAGTTTATTTTTTAACTAACATTAACAAAGATAAATGAATACTGTAACAATGCATTGCTCATTGTTAATGTTAGTTAATGCATTCATTGTAAATTGTTACCACCGATGACAAAACTAAAGTGCATTTATCACTACCAGTCAGAACCTTCATGGATTTAAGTCTTAAGAACCTTTAAGGTGCAATCAGCAATTTTTCGCCTTGTTAAAATGTTTTACTCCTAAATAAGTGCATAGTAGATCATCAACAACATTCACACTATAATAATAATCCAATCATGTTACCTTATAAAAACGTTTTATCGCACATGCAGAGGGTCCCCTCAGGGGGGCCACCATGTTAGGATTACATGACCAGCCAAATACTACTTGCCTAATCTTAGTAACAACCCTGTTATTGGACACTTTCATGCATGAATGAACTTAATCATGGTTGACTGTGAACAGTGATTTGATACAACATCAGTAACAAAACGACTGCCAGCACAACATAAACACAAAAGACTTACTTTTAAATTCATTTTGTAATGGTGACTATTAAAGACCTCCATTCCCAACCATATTTAGGGGACTATTAAAAAAAAAAAAAAAAAAAAAAACTCCACATCGCCACCTGTATTTAGAAATAACAACACAACAATTAGAATGTATACTTTCCCCTCCTTTATTGGTAAAATTACAAGTTCTATTAGTTTGGTGTTTTTCCATTTATTAATTTTTGTCCATTGCCTCCCTCGTTCCTCAGACCCTGCTTGAGACGTCTGGGTCACCGTTCACATTTGATGTGCTAGGTCACATGTGATGCTGAAAATGCCAGTCGAAAGAGATGTCCTTCGACATAACACATGAGGGAACAATATTGACAGAAAATGACAAGTTGTCAGAGGACAAAGAAATACCCAGTGCACTCTAAGAGACCTTCAGTACAAAAACAAGTAAATTCTTACAAAGGTGCTGAATTGAAATGGCTAATGATTGGGGTCATATTCACAGGAAAATAAAGGGGAAAAAACAAGAGTACAAGAACAGTGACATTATCTTTTTTCCCCCCCTTGTAAATATTTGTGATTTTGGTCAGAGGCGGCTGATTTTGCCTTGTGTCATTTATATGCGTTTTCTCCAAGTCTGATTTCAAAAACATTTCATTAATGCAAAGGGGAAAAAAACAACACCACATCGGAGTTACACCACCTGTTAATGCATTTAGATATACAAGTAGATATATGTAAATGATTAGAAAAGGAGTCTAGCCTATTAAATCATATACTGGTTTCATTTGTGCTGGAGTAGTGGACGTCTAAGAGACTAATACAATAAAAAAAATAATACAGGATCTACAGAACAGCCTGACATAGATGGAAAATAGCCTGTTTGCTCATTCTCCGATCTTTCCTCTCTCCAACAAAGGAGAGATGTGATCAAGGAGAGCAGGAGAAAGATGAGGTGCAACTCAATACTAGCAGTATGCATCCACCAAAAGGGAGAGCGAGTTTGAATAGTGGCGTTGCCACTAAATTTTTCATTCAAACGAGCAAATGAGAGGATAAGGAAATAAAAGGGAGAGATAACTTATTTTTCCACCAGCAGCAGTCTGGAATTTCTTTTGTCTTAAATGTGATTGGTTAGATCGGTTCACATGTTTGTCTCCTTTTGCTTTGTCAGAACTCTATATAAGACAAATCGAATAACTTTGAAAATCACAGATGGCAGACACACTTGTGTCGTAGCTTGTGTTTGCTTGTATCTGAATGTGCATGTACTGTTTTTGGGAGGAATAACTGGTCGAAGCATTAACGTGTCGATTTACAAGGGTATCGATGGCCAGTTTCCAGTTCTGAAGCTGTATGGTACAGTCTAACTGGCCATAGTTTAGAGCTGGGTCATAAGTGAATGGATCTCACACTATGGTTTCATACTGTGTTTGTGTGTCTGTATCAGTCCTTGGGTGCATCTGCCAGCTGATTGGTCCGATGGCTAGTTGCCGCCTCCACAGCACTGGCCGCTTCTGCCCTGAGGTGCTGTCTCCTGTAAGTCGACGCCTCCTCTGGCCCGTCCGCCACTTCCTGCTCCACCCTGCGGTTCGTTCTTCGGAAGCTTCTTGGCTAAAGAGAGACATTGAGAAGGAAATTTTCTTCATAAACGTACTAGTTTGATTTGAACTGAATTTAATCACCAGCAGTATTTGAATGATTGGGTGTGGCATCTGGTTGAGCATTTTTGCGGCAGGTGAAACCGGTGTCATGTTGCTGTGTTTTGCTCCGGGCTTGAAGAGAGTCAATAAGAGAGATGAGATCGTACCGATAGCCATGAAGATCTCGTTCACGTTCATGGCGGTCTTTGCAGATGTCTCCATGAAGAGTAGGCTGTTGTCGTCTGCGTATGCCTGCGCCTCCTAAAGAAAGCATGTGGATGTGTTAAAAACATATCTGATTCACACAGGTTGTTTTGCGTTCATATAAACACACCTGAAAGTCAACAGCTCTCTTGTTGGCCAGGTCAACCTTGTTGGCGGCCAGAGCAATAACGATATTTGGACTCGCCTGACGCTGCAGCTCTTTCACCCAGTTCTTTGCTCTAGTGAATGTGTCCTAAGAGTGCAAAGGAAAACAGCAGAGAAGTAATTGTTAGAGGTGACCTCAGATGAAATAGTAGGGCACACAAGGATGCATCAAATTGATGAACTGAAGACAGGAATAATGGCTGCTGAAAATTCATTTTTGGCATCATATTTTTAACGAACTGATATCTATTTTTACTAAAAACACCTGCATATGCATGTTTAAAAAAAAAAGAGACTTAAAGGTGACCTATTATGGCACTTTTTACAATATGTAATATAAGGCTCAGGTGTCCCCAGAAAGTGTCTGTGAAGTTTCAGCTAAAAATACCCCATAGATCATTTATTATATAATGTTGAAAATGCCTATTTTGAGTGGAAGCAGAAATATGCTGTTTTCGTGCATGTCTCTTTAAATGTAAATGAGCTGCTGCTCCCTGCCCACTTTTCCAGAACAGGGCTATGCCTTCACAGCCCGTTCCTCAGATACGCTGCAAAAAAAAACAAAAAAAAACACCTGTTTGATTTTTATTATCATGTCTATCCTCCCTGTCTCTCCCTTAAAACCAACACGGAAGTGAGTAAATCTGCAATTCATCGACTGGCCGCTAGAGACTGGCTCCAAAAGGGAGTCAATCCCATAGACCTCCCATGATAAAACGCCCAACTTTACAGCAGAAAAAAATATGTTTACAGTCTGGTACAAAAAGTGGTTTTGGTCTATATAAGTAATTGTGCCCTTCATGACAACTGTGAGGGGGGGGTTCTACACAATTAAGGGCGTGGCCATTTGAGTGACCAGTGGATTGCCGCTCTGCCCTACAAACGGCAAGAAAAATGGCTTTAAAGATTTTCATTTGTCCAGAAAAAATAATTATAGGCAGTAAGGGTGTCGAAACTAATCGTTTCTACGATGCATCGCGATGCAGACAAGGACGATTCGGTATCGGTTCAGTAATAGACCATAACCCATTATAACGTACTGACGCTTTTCTGACGTCATCTGTCGTGGTAGCATACATTAGGTGCGTTTGGCTTGAAGTGCCGCTGCGCAGAATGATCAGTGTATGACATCAAGTACCGCGAGAGCGATAGAGCAGACGGATCTTTATCCTTTCGAATCGCTCTCGCGGTTGATGTCATACACTGATCATTCTGTGCAGCACCACTTCAAATCGAACGCGCCTAATAGTGGAGGGAGGCAAGACACAAGTGCAAGTAATTAAAAATGCTCCAACTACTTTAAAAACTGACATCTGGGCACATTTCGGCTTTTATGAACAACCTGGTAAGCACGACCTGGAGAAGAGACACACTGTGTGCAAATTATGTCACGCACAATAAAATATGCAGGGGGTAATAGTACTAAATTGAGAAACCATGTCAGGTACAGTTCATATATCTGACTGCTTGTATTTATTGACAAAATTGTATACATGTGAAGTAAAATTGAAAATTGAGGATTCAGTGCATTGTCACTTACATTGTAATGCATCTTGATATCAAATTGAACTGAATCGATGACATGATAATCGTAATCGAACCGTGAGACCAGTGTAGGTTCACACCCCTAATAGGTAGGACACTGGAAATCTGCCAATTAGATGTTTTACTGAAAACTTCTGTTTTACTGCTATTTTGAAGTTATTGTACTCTGCCTTTGCATTGTCTGCAAAAAGTGAGATGTCACACCAAGGCAAAAGGCAGTAACTTCCACATTATATACAATATTTGGGTGCTCTAGTGATCATTGGCTATCTCATAGGCTATAACATATAGTAATGTGATAAAAAAAAATGTTTTACCATAACAACCAGACAAAAAGTTAAACGTGAGTGGATACTGTTTTGCAACCAATTTATTTGCAATGTTCGCTAACATTAAAGGATGCAAGACATAGGCTACGCCTATTTTTTTTTATATCGATTGAAAGAAAATAGCCTGACTAACCTATAAGAACGACTTGTGGATTGATGTGAACGCCAGCAAGTATGAATAATGCTCAGAATGATTGTTAATTAAACATCTCTGATGACGTTCATTGCCATGGATTTTATCGAGTTACATGAAAAGGTAGGAAAAGGATTTAATTGCGAACTGTTACTGATTTTATGTGTAATACATGCTACGCTGTCACGGCTTTCGAGTCCTCACACGTGCAGAAGTGTGCATCCCCAGACTAACAGCTGGCACTGAGTGAATAATCTGCATTATAAAAAGAACCAAAAAAAAAACTTTAAAGATTATTTATGATTAATTATTGTTGCCAAGTTATCTAGTCGTTGCTTGTTTACAGTGCTTTGTTATATGGAGCAGTTTGTTAGATCGCTAATTTGTTTGTCTAATGAAGTGCCAACAGATGTATGAAAGCACACAAGTTACACCGTAATTTAAATGTGGCAGACTTTAATGGGCAGTAAAACAAAGGCAGAATACCGTATAACTCCAGGCTGGCACAGTAATATTGACGAACGGCTAAACAAATGCAGAGCACGGTATGTTAATTTGAGCATTCCAAAACAAAGTCAAAGAGCGGTAACTGATGTTATACTGTGTTCTGCCTTGGTTTCTCCGGGGCTTTTCTTCAAGATACTTATACACATGATAAAGGAGGTCTTGAATGTTCCAAAAATATCAATTTTATCTTTTTCGACCAAAAACGAAGTTATGTTTTTTTGTTTTTGCACGGTAGCACTGCTGTCACTCTGGGTGTGGTGTCAGCAGCAGGCACCCTCAGCTTCACCCACGTCCTGGCTTTTTGCCCATTTTCGATTATCCGGGAGTGACGCGTAGCCAAGATGGTGACTGTCGGCTCCGCCCACTTTAGGCTTCAAAAATGCTCTTCAGAAACCTACAAGTGACATCACGGACACTACGTCTATGTTTTTTACAGTCTATGTGTCTATCACGCTGAAATCATGCATTTTAAACCATATCAGTTGAAACTTCTGATATACGGTTTTCTGAGCGCACACATCCGAAGCACACGAACAGAAAGCGGCTGTCACACAGCATGTGAGTACTAAACTAAGTTCTCATTCATGTCTTATTGCGTTTAAACTGTCAAATACACACAAGTTTATGTTACAAACAGACATGAGTTACGAAAACAGTGGGTTATGTCTGTGAAGGGAAAAAAAAGTGTGTTTATATTAGATCTGTGTGGCAGCAGCGTAATTATACAGTAAATAAATCAATAAATCCACTGCTCTAGTCTCCTCCGAGACCGGGACTCTAAATGGTATTCTGTGCTCGTCAGTGCAACCAAAGACAGAACAGTTAGCATGCTTTGCTCAAACTTACGCCATTGCATTAGATCTGGTACACCATTGTCGCTTGCGAAAACACAATGCCGTGGGTGGAAACTTGCAGATTGTAGGCGGTAATATTATAATAAGATCCCCTTTCTTTGAGCGGATTTGAAATTTGAGTGGATCGTTTTTTCACAAGCTTGCAGAGAAAGGCTTACCAAAAAAAATTACTGGGTTGTTTTTTTTCACGTTTCTGTTTGTTAGACGCACCGGGGACCCGATTGTAGCATTTAAACACAGAAAAAGTCAGATTTTCATGATATGTCACCTTAAAAATATCTTACATATTACAAACAAATCACTGTATTCTGATACAATCTCACACACACATACATTAGCTTAAGGTTGCCAACAGGAAGGAAGTGCACTGCCACTGTGACTTGCTTGACTTTGAGCAAAGGTCTGACTGTATCCTACAGAATAATAATTAACCCCAGCAGTCAGTCAGGTGAAACCTTATTATTCAGACCTTACCCTTCTGCTGAGCCCAACGGCGTGATGTCAGCATTTATCAGAGCCGATGCATGACTGGCAAAGTCACATTGCAGCTGAGGTGCCATGTAACCCTCAGCTGGTGAATGACTGGCTGTACAGGACTCATGTCTGATAAAAACTCAGACTTAAATGTTTTGATTTCATAATCACGGCCACTCACTGTGTTAGTAATGTCATAGACGACAATGGCCGCCTGGGCTCCTCTGTAGTACATAGGGGCCAGGCTGTGATACCGCTCCTGTCCGGCCGTGTCCCAAATCTCAAACTTTACTGTTGTATCATCCAGGCAGACTGTCTGTGTGAGGAAAGCAGCTAGAAAGGAAAGAGAAACAGAAATGTTTATGGCATGAAGCCAATGTACATCAGTTCATATGATACAAATAATTATTTTAGCACTTCCTTACTGCTGAGCTATTTAAACCTGCACATGTTCAGAGGGGAGGAAGAATAAGAAACAAAAAAAAGCATCGTCATGATCAGACCATTTAGAGGTTATTTGATGTTTAATGCATAGTTATGTGGTGGAGGGTTTGACAAAATGATCTGCCGCTCATCACAGTTGATCAGGCCAAAAACATGCGTGTTGAAAAGCTTACAACATTTGTAAGTTGCTTTTGGCATAGAGATTTCCTGAGCAGAAGGATTAGAAATGAGATCACAGTAAAAGGGAACAGAAAGTTACCTTTTATAAAATGTGTCTCATTATGTTTACGTTTACCACTCGGTTTTAATTGGTATCAGTGCTAAGCTAAGCACTACTATTATTACTGCTCATATACGTACTGTTCAAAAGTTGGGGACATTTTTAAAAAATAAATAATTAATTTTCATTTAGCACAAAGAATGCATTGAATTGATCAAAAGTGACAGCTAATACACTTATAATCTTACAAAAGATTTCTGTTTCATATAAATTAAGTTTTTTTGTTTTGTTTTTTTATTACCGTATTGGCCCGAATATAAGACGACCCTGATTATAAGACGACCCTCCTTTTTCCAGATGTACCTTTTGGAAAAAGGCTTTTTAAAAAACAAATCTTGTTTTTTATCAATAAAACACATTTTGTCTTCAATTATTTTCATATTGCATATTTTTCCTATTTTAATTTTAGTTTTGAAAGTATGGTAAAAACTGGTAAAATGTACCAACAATCACATTTAAAAAATATACACTTTTTGATATACCATTAAAAAAAAAAAACCGGTAGCCCATCTGAATTAGGACATTTAGGCTATCCATCTAATAGCAGCCTACCAAAATCTTATTAACAGTAGAAGTTAAATCTTACTGTAGTCTTCAAATCTGGGTACTGTCTTACGTTTTAAAATCACAAAGGGAGTTTGGTCCCATCAGGCTAACGTGACAGTCACGACTCGTGCAGCTGTAAGGTTTTCATCTTTACAACACGCTTTACATTACGTATTTCATGGCACACTCGTTTTATGCGTATTTGGCGCCACCTATTGTTGTGGGTGTATTATTGACATGTCAAAGTCTAGACCCTGAATATAAGACGACCGCGTTTTTTCAGATGTATTTCCAAGAAAAAAACATCGTCTTATATTCAGGTTAATACGGTATTATTATTTTTACTTGTTTTATTCATCAAAGGAAAAATCATGTTTTTTCACAGCATATTAAAGGGTTAGTTCACCCAAAAATTAAAATTAGCTTGTGTTTTACTTACCCTCGAAGCATCCTAGGTGTATATGACTTTCTTCTTTCAGACGAATCCAGTCAGAGTTATATTAAAAATTGTCTTTGATCTATCAAGCGGTTTATTGGCACTCAGTGGGTGTTGCAGTTGAACAGTCCACAAGTTGTCAAATAAAGCTCGCGCATTCATAAAACGTGCCGCGTACGGCTCCGGGGGATGAATAAAGGCCCACTGTAGCGAATCCATGAGTTTTTGTAAGAAAAATATTCATATTTCAAACGTAATAAACACTTTTCTCTCACTTCCGCTGACTGTCATACACTGAAGCAGTTCCGGCGAATAACGCAAGAAGCGCGGCGTTGCGTGATTAGTTACGAATGCGGAGAGAGAACAAAACAAAACGGCGGTCACGAATTAGAAGTACAAACAGAAGATTTGCAAACAAAAATGTCAGAGGATTTCGATATAAACCAAGAGGAGACTGGTTTTCCTTTGCTAAAGTAAGGAAACTTTGCTTCCTTTGCTCCTGTTAAACAAACTCATGAGACTAGCATATCTCAGAGGCGCGCGCGCGCTGCACATACGTCATACACCTTCCGCCGGAACGGATCCACGTATGATAGATAATGGAAGTGAGAGAAAAGTGTTTATCACGTTTGAAATATGCATATTTTTCTTAGAAAAACTCATGGATTCGCTACAGGGGGCCTTTATTCATCCCCCGGAGCCGTCTGTGACACGTTTTATTATGAACGCGCGAGCTTTATTTGACGACTTGTGGACTGTTCAACTGCAACACCCGCTGAGTGCCATTAAACAGCTTGAAAGATCAAAGACAATTTTTAATATAACTCCAACTGGATTCGTCTGAAAGAAGAAAGTCATATACACCTAGGATGCTTCGAGGGTAAGTAAAACACAAGCTAATTTTCATTTTTGGGTGTATTATCCCTTTAAGCAGCACAACTGTTTATAATAAGAAATATAATAAGAAATGTTTCTTGAGCAACAAATTATCATATTAGAATGATTTCTGAATGATCATGTGACAATGAAGATTGGAGTAATGATGCAGAAAATGCAGCTTTGCATCACAGGAATAAATAAAAATGTATTTAAAGAGTAACAAGTCATTTTAAATTGCAATAACATTTCACAATTACAATTTTTACTGACTTTTAATTCAAATAAATGCAGCCTTGGTGAGCATAAGAGACTGGTCAAAAACATAAAAAACCAAAAAACAACAGCAAACTTTTGAATATACATATAAAGATATCAGATGATGAGAGATGACACCCGACCAAACAGCTAGCAACATGCTAACAACCACAAACACTTTCGCAACCACCCTGAACACTTTACCATCACAATTGTGACATTTGCACATGCAAGCATTCTAAAACTGTTCAGAAAATGTCGATTTTACAAATGTGCAGAAGCGGAGAATAAGAAAGACCATGCAAGTTTCTAATCCAAACATTGTGCTGAGTCAGGTGCCATGGTCACATGTTTGTAGCTCACATTCATTTCTCCACAGCACTGAGCTTTGACCTGCTCACTGACGACAGGATGATGGCATTGAAGGAAAATATGTAGAAGGACAAAAAAAGTGCTGAGGATTTCCTTATTGTCAGCCTTGTGTAAGCATGTGGTATCCTGCCTGTACTAAATGTCACTCCCAGCTGTTTTCTTTCCTCATGCCTGACTAGAATGGATCTCTTGCTAAATATGAAACTGAGCCCTGATGGAACAAATCCATTAATGTACACAATCTAATTCACTTAAAGATCCCCTGAGAGACTGACGACTTAAAGATAGAGGGACACACTAGCACACACACTCAGGAAATCCCATTGTTGACTGTTTCCCTTTCCTTCTGGACGCCAAACTCTTTCCTCTCTGCTCTCTTTGTCCATGTAATTCTTTAGAACAGTGGAGAACGTAAATCTTTTAAAACGTAAAAGTGAATGCCATTTTAAGCTGCATACAGAACGTGTTTGGTTATGAGATCAGATGTGCGCACATGCATAACTGCGTGTCTATTTTATACTGCAGTGTAACTCATTTGGTAGTCATGTGATTAGCACGTAAGAACCAGCTTGTCTGCTTCTGATCGAGCCCAGCCCTCTCACCACATATCAACATAACCTCATACATGCAGAAGGTTTGCTCTATCTTGAGTGTGTTCTCACTACTTCTCGCTGTGTTGTGTTTCAAGATATGATCCCGTAGCCAACCTTTTAAAGGAGATATTCTACAGTTCTATACAATATTTCCACTAAAGATGACCTTTAGAAGAATGTTAGATCATCTAAATGTAAAAATAGGAAGAAATAAGTATCAGAATTAGATAACTTACAAAAAAACAAAAAAAACTCTAACAATGGCCCACAACCAAATATATTGTGCATCCCTAACATTCTTTCATGTCTGCTATCTTTTGTGTCACAGCTCAAAAGTGTGAGGAAAACCCTTCATCTTTAGAAAGAACAAGCTTGGACATAAACACACTCCGGCTAACCTCCAATGGTGCTCTCCTGATACTCATGGAACTGGCCTTTGACGAAACGCAGCACCAGGCTGGACTTGCCCACGGCAGACTCTCCCAGCAAGACCAGTTTGAACTGGCATATTTTGTTCCCGACGGGGGCGGCACCATTGGTCCGCGCTGGTCCACCTCGCCCCGCCATGCCAGGAGAGGAGAGGGCTGACTGGATCTGAAAGGGGTCCTGAACCAGGATCAGTAGAGCTCGGGGGAGGATGGGGTCGAGAGTGAGAGAACCAGGGAGAAAAATTGAGAAAAAGATGGAGAGATGGCCCCTACTGGATGAACAAACCTAGAGAATAAAAAGGAGAAAGGAAGTTGATCAGCAAAACACATAAATGACCAGATATAAATGGCTATATTATAAAACACTGGACTGTGACGCTCTTGAGTTGAGTGAACGGAAAGGACGGATTCATTACAGGACGTTAACAGCTATCACACCATTCCAGCACACTAACCATTAACCAGCCACCCCATAATGCTCCAATAAAGCTCACCGCAACAAAACAGTCCCCTTTACTGATTCCACCCACACTGTGCTGCAATTACAGTTAAAAGCATCAATATGAAAACACACAAAGTAAATATCAGTGTCATGTCACACATACACTAACCTAGCTCCCCAAACAACCTACACTTATCCAAAATGATCTGCACCCTATTGACTGACAAGATGCTGAAAACAGGTCAGAACTTGTTTTTTTTTATGTGTATATTTGTTATTCGGAGCATAACACAGACCCACATTCAGCTCAGCTTGGGGCAAAACAAATCATGGACAACAGGCTGTGGCGTCACATTTTCTTTAGGCTTTCAGATTGATAAATACAATCACAGCAGGGGAAAACACATTTTCAACTCCTGAAACTTTTTTGTGCAAACTGGGTTTCAGTGTTGCTTTTTGTTTATTAGAAAAGTTCCATGGATCCTCTGAAGCAAAATACAGACAGCAGAGCTGAAGTAGACCACTAAAACTAAGAGAATAAAGATGAGAGAAAATGAATGTGTTTATTATTAAAGAGAGAGAGAGACACACAGAAAGAAGAACTAACAGTAACTCTGAGGTCATTATTTGAGCTTGTTAAAAACAGAACCAGCGTTTCTTTCTGCTGTAGGTATGGTAATGGGAAGTAGGAGATGAGAGAAGATAGATGGTATTGAGGGCTAGGCCATTAGAAGTGGTAACACAAACAACATTTTCATTTTAGCACCATTAACCTATATACATATCCTGTTAATAACTGCAGGAAAAGGCCAATTGAAGTAGTAAGTAGTGGGCAATGAAAAAAGTGATTATGGAGAGTGAGATGTCGCTGCCAACATCATGTCTTGAGGTTCAGTCTAATCCAAAGCATGTGATAGAGGTTTAGAATCCCTCTCTCTCTCTCACACACACACACACACACACACACACACACACACACTTCTGCAAAGTACACCTTCTCAATTCAACACGCCTTGATGGAGAAAGTGGTACAACCTAAATAGAAACAAACAAAAAAAGCTCGCCAAAACCACATCAGAGTTTCATTATACAGCAAACATCGATTAAATAGGCAGTCTAAATATCATTTATCGCACCTGAAACAGTCCTTTTTTAAATTACAGAAACCCTCATTAGAAATGACACTTAAACGCTAATGTGTCTAATTTGACAACATTTTTTTTTTTTTTTTTTACAAGTGACGTGTAAGAGCGGCACATAATTACTATAGTACACAATAGTAACTGCAGAGCCGCAGCGCTAATGAATGGAAAAAAGGCAAGGTCTTGAGCTTGAGATGCACAATGGTCAGACGTCCATTCTAGTGCATATTTATGTAAACAAATAAAAGCAACACAGCCTACTGTAACCAACTCTGACAGAGCTTTATGATTGGCCAAAACGTCTTACGTCAGGTCATTCAGACCTTGAAAAATGCTCATACTGGCAATCCTGTTCTTTGTTCACACATAGCATCATACTGATAATTTACTGGTAATGTTACAACTTCTCATACTAGAAAATTGCCAGAGCTGATTTACTGACCTTTCAAAAAATTGACCTTTCAAAAAGGTCGAGTTCACACATGATCTCTAAATGATTAAAAAATGATCTGCTGAAAAGGACAGAGACAATTTAACAACACGACAGATTTTTATCACTTTTTCTTCTTCTTCTTTTTTTTTACATTTTGTGTTAAATCAAGCATATAATAAAAACACCTGTTATAATGCTTGTTTAATTCTACTTTAATAATGTTAAAGGGGTCCTATTATGCTCTTTTACAAAGTCTTGATTTAGTTTTGGGGTGTATTAGAACATGCTGTCATGCTTGGTGGGTCGAAAAAACGCATTATTTTTCACATAATTTACATTATTAAAATACCTTTCTCCCCATCCTGGCACAAACGGCTCGATTAGTTCCGGCTTTGATGAAGGTCCGCCTTCCGAAAAACAAAATGTGTTGTGATTGGTTAGCTGTCCCAGTGCGTTGTGATTGGCGAACAGCTTAGACAGTGTTTCAGTACTGCTACGCCCCTTGCTCCGACTTTCAACAAAAGCTTTTTGGCGAATCCGGCAGGCACTGTACTCCCTCGTGTTGTGGAAGCTGTCCTCAGTAAAATGCGCAGCACACAATAGCAAATTGGGGTTATAATTATCAGGAACAGAGTTAAAAAATAAATTGCAACCACTGTTTCCTGACATCATCCGCTTTTGGAAGCCCAAACAAAGACATTTGGGCACGGAGGTGAAAAAACTGCGTTTCAGGTGGTCACGCACCGGACGAGAAGCACAGCGTCGCATTCACGCCACATCTTTAAAATTCAAATACATTATTTTCTATGAGTGTAGCACACCGGCGGCATCTGTCCGCGGCGCCCAGCTACGTCGTGTTGTACTTGTAAAACCTCATGGCCAAACAAATGCCTTAAAAATAAATGAAATAAATATCACCAGCAAAAGCACCTGGAATATTTCACTCAGTTGTAAATCAGTCTAGAGAATAATTCTAACAGTGAGGCCAACGAAGGACCAAAAATATAGAAATAATTTCACCAGAGAAGGTGCAAGTATTAGAGCATGTTTTTGAAATACTGATGCGATTTTCATATGTCCTGCTTTATTGCTTTTTAACAAGAACTATAACTATAACTTTGTTCTGAAACCAAAGTTGAAGTGACCAAATTCCAGACCATGATTCATGACACAGATAAAATTCCACAGAGCACAGCTGTAACTTCCTGCCATCGCATTTTATTCTACTACTATCAGAACTAGCCACCTGATTCACTTCCTGTCATCTTTTCAGTAAGGCCACCTTACCGAAAGACACATGCAGGTTGTGACACCTGTGCGTACATGCATCGGCCTGAAATGCTGTCACCAGCATTCCAGTGATTATGGCTCATTTCCATTTCGTGTGAAATCACATCATACCAGCTGAATATACAGTGCTGTGGTAAACCCAACAAGGACTGCAATAATACCGTCCCTCCCCCATCAAACAGTTGAGAGAAACAAACTGAGAGGGAGAGATCGCAACAGTATGGAAATAGGAAATGCTCTCCAGGAAACTGACCCGCTGGAAGGAAATCACATGCATCACCAACACAGAACCACAAGCAGCCTGATCATTAAACACATATCTGATAGGGTGTGTTAGAGAAGACCGTCTATCTACTGTAAGAAGTCATTTCAATTCTGCAGAGCAAACACACAGATAACAACCCACCCGTCCCACACCCTGCTCAACGACCGTCTGGAAGGACAAACTGATGCACTCAACAGCTGCATTCATTAATAATAAAACTCAAAAGATGCTATTATATGCATCTTACAATAAAAAGGCTCCATCAGACAATGGCTTTTTGCATCTATCAGTCTGATTGTGCAGGCTTGTAATCTACTTTGTGCTCCAATTGTTCCTGTTCACTAGAGCCGCTTCAGCATCAGTTCAAACATTTCATCTTCAGATGTGCAGATCTGGGTTATTCAGACAAATTAGGTGGTTTGTACTTCCTACATAAACATGTTTCTTGATAAAGAAATAGTATTATTTCGGATAAAGATAAAGTATTTAAAAAACATGCTCTAATACTTGCACCTTCTCTGGTGAAATTATTTCTATATTTTTGGTCCTTCGTTGGCCTCACTGTTAGAATTATTCTCTAGACTGATTTACAACTGAGTGATATATTCCAGGTGCTTTTGCTGGTGATATTTATTTCATTTATTTTTAAGGTATTTGTTTGGCCATGAGGTTTCTTAAAGGGGTCCTATTATGCTTTTTCATTTTAGTCAGTGTGTAGTGTGTATGTTTGGGCATAAAAAAAGATCTAGAAAGTTACAAATCTCAAAGTCCATTCAAAAGGGAGAGATTTCGTTTTTTAAAAATCCCTTTTCAAGAACTACAACGAACGGCTCGTTTGGACTACAGTGTTGGTTTCCGGGCTTTGTGATATCACAAAGCGGCCCATTAGAATATCATTCAAAATAATTCCCGCCTACAGAAATTTGAATGGTTGGGGGGTGGGGAGGGGCGAGGTTGTGGTTAGAACGCTTGGTTGAGTGAGTGCATCAGACGAGACGATGAAGAAGAAGTGCTGCTGCAGAGTTAGTGCATTAGAGAAAACCAAGAAGAAGAGCTGCTGTGCTGTAGCTTCAAATTTTCGGCATGATAAAGATACCTAATAACATTCCTCTGTGTCCGGTCTTCACCAAGACCTGAAGACTAAAGGCTGATTTGGCTGTTGGCAAGCAGACCAGCATTATTAAGTTTTTTTTAAATCTACTATTTATTAGGGTTGTGTGACGGTGAGGAAATTTTCCCACCAGTTAATCGACGTGTGACAACACCAGTAATACCAGTATCACCGCGGGGGCGTTCTCTCTTTTCCTTGCTTTTAAATAGCTTGTAAAAGCGGCGTGCGCATTTTACTTTCACTTTCAAATAGTGGCAATTCGGAGTAAAGCAATTGTTCGTTTTTAGTTAGTTTAGTTTGAATTTCCCCTCTTTTCCTCGCTTTCCTTCGCTTTTAAATAGCTTAAAAGCGCCGTGCGCATTTTACTCTCACTTTAGAATTAGCGGGAGTTAGGTGTCAATTGCTTGAATGCAACAACAAAATACAACGTCAAACTCACTTTAACGTATATATAAAACATAGAACTTTTATTATCAAAAATAAAAATACACCATGCTATAGGGCAGGCTATGCCTAATATAAAACAACAAATAACTTACATAAAGTTTAAATGTACAAAACTGGAAACAAGTAAACATTTATAATATATAACCAAATAAATAAGAAACGTAGAACGTTTATTAGCAAAACGAGTAAGAAAGCTTGGAGCCACGGCATACACCTTGATGTCAAATAAAATAACTAAATGACACAAAATCAGCAAACAATGTGGAACATATTGATTAATTCTTGGATTAAATAAGAATCGAATGTTTAAACAAACTTCCAAAATCACCTTAGATAAACAGCAAAAGTCAACAGGCTTTTCAAAATCCAAAATATTGCCAAACAGGCGCTTTTGCATTTCGTTTCGAAACTAAATCATCCGCAATCGTCTTGTCTGTCTAACCCCTCTCTTCTTGTCAGTCAGCTCGACTCAATCTCCTCACTGGAGAAACGAAATCTGATCTGTGATGCAGATCAGATTTCAATGCAGTTGTCGTTCAATTGCATTGAGCAGCCGCGTTCAGTTTTTAATTCTAGTGTCTGTTCTTTTACTGAACTAAATGATTTTTATTACTATAAAAAATCAAAGCGACGGTGGGGGTCGGTGACGCGGTGGGCAAGTGACGTAACACCGGTATCACCGTCAGCACAGTCTATCGCAGCAAGCCTACTATTTATATTTTATTTCTGTTTTATTTAAATTAAAAAAATACTAGGGATGCACGATATATCGGCCACCATATCGGTATCGGCCCATATCGGCTCATTTTTTCTGTTATCGGTATCGGCCTGATAAGAAAATTTGGCCGATATCTTAAAGCCGATAAATAATGCATTATTTCCTTCAGAGACACTTCCAGCTAACAACAAGAACACTGAAGCAGGCATAAAACAAAATTGTAAACAAGTTCCCACATCTTTTGACTACTTAATTTCTTTTTTCTGGTCATCGTGAATACTGGCATAGCGATTTTGTTTTTAAATCGTTCTTTAAAATAGTTTCTATTAAGAGTGATATCCACTTGGCAAAATCATTTAGCTAAAGATAACAACCACAAAAATGATCATTACAAAAACCTCTATGACTAAATCACAATATTCAGTTTGTGAACCTTGTATTTGTGTGTTAGTGTTTTAATGCCATGCCAGCAAACCATAATCATAAATGGAGAGAAAGCACTCAAAAGTAAAAAATAACCTTGATCACACCCAGGCTTCTCATAAAAACCTCAATATCAACATATTATGAGTCATCTGTTTATATAGGCACAATATTTGGCAATGGCCATTTCAATCCAATGAGCAGAGACATTTAAATTTGATTGCTTTAATGGAAGAAACACAAAAACAGCTTTCTTGATGACCTAAAATGCCTCAAGCAGTCACAAAGCATGCTGGGAAAAGCCACTTTGCTCTGCAGAGCAGAACTAGGAGATGAAAGTAATATTCTGTTCCTGTTTGCTCACCTGCAGTGACAGTCAAAACAAGAAACCGTCACACATTAACACATTATGAAGCACATTTTCATCTAAATGAAGTCTCTTTCTATATTCATTCACATCAAATAATTCTTATGTTAAGCAATAGGTAGATCCTCACATGTCAAAACTAACCAGACCACAAATGAGACGCAAGCCTATATTGTATCTCTCAAAGACAATGGAATTACGAGACCGTAAAACAGTGCTGAAGAAAGCAGGTTTCTGCAGTCATGTGTGCATCAAGTACCTCTGCTGAACAAAAGTTCACTATACGCAACAGGACAGTGAACAGGCATTATACAAGATTTCAAATCCTCACCGTATCAAAGGTGAACATTCATAACTCACAATAAAAGTATTGAAAGAAATATGTACTTATGTTGTAAATAGGCATGGGCCGGTATGAGATTTTGACGGTATGATAACCTTAAGCAAAAATATCACGGTTTCACAGCAGGAGGCGCTTCTGGAACACCAGATACTGCGTTTCCTTGGTTACCGCTGTAAACAAAGGGCTGAAAGGGCTAATTCATTCTTCAACATGAATTATACAGAGACTAGATGAAAAGAAAATGCCACGTAAACTTTTCTGAAGACAGTCAGTTCCCCTCAGAAACACATTCATACAAACCCCAAATCAATATTGAGGATTTTCTTCCAATAGTTCGTGCATCATGAACCGTGAGTGATCTGCCTGCTACAGTATTTTTCTCTGTGCGTCCGTCTTCAGCGTCTCTGGCCTGTGTTAATGCGCGTTTACAGACTTCATATTTTCACATAAATGACATTAGGAAAATTATATGCATTGCAACGCAGTTTGAGCAAGTCCAGAACAGAGATCGGCTGCAATAAGACAATAAACGGCCGCGATTAATCGCGATTATTTGATCTTGATTATTGTGCTTTTTATACATGACAAGGGGGAGTCATACACCAAAAGAAACCAGAAGAGCACCAGTTTGCTTTCATGCACTGCAGTGCCCGCCCCCCTTGAAGGTCAAGTTAATATTTAATTATATTTTCTCTATAGCGCCAGATCACAACAGACGTCATTTAAAGTTACCTTTCTTATAGAACATGTCTATACCTTGTTCTTTCATTAAGCAAACTAAATAGCCTTATGTTATTTATCTTATTTGCACGACGGCATGTCATTTCAGCCTCTACGTTATGTTCTCGCTCTCTGCATCACGCACAGCAGAGTTCCGCCCGATGCGCGCGCTCACACACACACACACACACACACACACATGAGCCCACTCCCACTAGTATTTCTAAATATAAAGCTGCAAAACAATTCATATTTAAATATGAATTCTGCGTGTCTCTGTGTTAATGAATGGCGCAGACGCGCGGTTTTGCGTAGTACTCGTACTGAAGCGCGCGTGACGCTTGCGGTGATATTAGCGTCTGCAGTCTCACTAATGAGGACATAAACACATGAACAACATCTCCAGAACTGCTCTGACAGTCACTTCATGAGCATTTGACCGTTTCATTTCAGTAAAACTATCATCATGTCATACACACACAAATGAGCATTTATCGGCCGATACCGATATGGCGGCCGATATATCGTGCATCCCTAAAAATTATTAAAACCTTATTTTTAAGGAATAAGCATTCAATATTTCTTATCAGTAGGATACAATGACAAACAAGCTTACAAAACGTTTATAACAAAAACGAAGATGAGGCATGGCACACACCACATGCTGTATTATATACCAACTAATAAATTACAGAACGTTTAGCAAACACTGAGGAATCAAATAAATAAATAAAAGAGAGCCTCCATAGCGTAATGTGAGGTAAACAGCAAAGATTTTTTTCTAAAATCTGAGGTAAAGAGCAAAATACGTTTTTCAAAAATGAAAACAAAAAGGAAAGTAAAACTAACAGTGACAGTGCTTGCAAGTTTGCCCTTTGATGTTTCTAATATGCAACAGAAATTGTAGCGCTTATGAGTTGACCAACGCGGTTAGTGCGACCGCACACAAAATTTAGTCGCACGGCAGAAAAAAAAGTCGCAGTGTGGAGCCCTGCTATATCATCTGAAGCCATTCCATATCTTAATGTGAGGGACAGAATTTAGGTTTACAGAAACTCATCTTCCTTCTGCTGCAGCTGTCAGTCATTCTTAGATGTAATATTGACAATGCTCAGTATTCAAACAGCACGTCACGATCAGTTATGACAGTCAGCATAAAACTCTCTCTCCAAGATGATATATTCCCATTATAATACTTTAAGTTTAAGGAAGGAAGGAATTATCACAAACAGAAAGATTATTAGAAGCCTTTCTTTTTCTCATGATTTCTATCTTATATTCATGAATGTATTTTGTAAGAATACAAATAGTTAACAGAATAAACATGATTAAATTGTATAATCTGCACAAAATATTTTTTTTCAAGATATTGTTTTTGCTGCTAAATTATACAGCCAGCTAATTATAAATGAATTATTACTTCTAAGACATGATAAACAGCTCAAAAACAAGAAAAGAAATCTATTTCTGCTTAGCTAAAAATACAGAGTTGTGTTATCAAACACCGTTGTTAGTTATTACATTTACAGAATTGACAGATACAGTTTTAGATATTAAGTTTTATTAAATAATGTATTTGATTGCTACATTATTAGCAATAATTAATTAGTATAGACACTGGTGTACGTGAGCTTCCAGGTTTACCATATATGATGTGCTCTTTATATGTGCAGTGATCACTGTTTATATATGAATAAAAAAAGCATAAATTAAATCTGCCTAAATTTTCATTTTGGGTGAACTATGCACAATACATATTGTCACTATACACAGTACATATCGCAGCATTTTAGTATTGCGATATGTTGTGACAAAAATTGTGTGTGTGGACTGCTATCGTGGTGTCTTGAGAAGCATAAAAGAATATTGTCTGGTAGCTTTGAGCTCATATCAATGTATGTGCGCTCTTAAGGGATGACTCATCTAACTGACCTGTCAATCAAGCCTCCTCGGGCCACATTATTGACTTCCTCATGAAGTCCTCCGTCTTTCACTTCTGATCTGCCCCTCCCACAGTCTCTGACCACAAGCACTCACTCAACTGAACGCCGGTGGACCTGCTACGCTGATAAAAACGGGCAGGGCTTCAGAAAAGTTTTTGCAGGCGATAAAAGACGTGTAGATGCACGTTTGGAGAAGTATCACCTTACTAACCGCAATACAATCGGCGCTTTGCGACACCTCGGAGATGCGTGTGGCTGCATCACACAACGGTCAAAGGATAAGCCACGAAAACAAGGAAGCCCTGCTGTACAGTTAGATGGTCAAACTCCAGAGCTGCTGCTGATCAAACGCACATATGTCTGTGTACGCACACATAAAGGCCTTCTCTATTAAACTGAACTTTTGCCGTAAGATTCGTGCTTAGAATGTGACAGAGAGGCCCGAGTTACTCCTTTATTATGTCGCCGAGGGAAAGATCCAGAGTTGCGGCTCAAGAGCGTCACGAGCATCGTCTTGACAGTTCCTCTGTATCAGTAAACCACGACCAGCTAAGTTAGCAATAGCCTATCAATAATCATATCAGTACCCAAATCAGACAGCGGTTACCTTGAGATATGAGTGCGGCGCTTTTCTCTTTCTGTCAAATCCCTGGCTGTCAGGCTGAGAGAAAATTTCCCTCCTGCTGCCTGATACGTCTCCAGTCGTCGGGTCTTGGCCTTCACTTCCGCTTTGAGGGACGAACTTCCGTAATCCGCATTCTTCCGAGGAGGAGGGGCTTGTTTTTGACATACGTGGTGGTGGCCAATAAAAATATATTTTAATCCAAGACAAGGTTATAATAAATGTAAACTTTTTTAGCCTTTAATTACGTCTTCTCATTTTAAGTATTGAAAGGTTACATTTCAAATTAGGGCTACAATTAATTATTTTTCTATGTATTGAGTACAAGTTTTTGTGTCATTACCATATGTTTTTTTTTTGTTTGTTTTTTTACTTCTAGATAACTTGTTGCGTATAGGCAGTGTTGTTATTAATTAAACCTAACTATTCAATGTTCATGTCATGTTCATTGTTCATGTTAATTGAAATAAAACTATAATAAAATATAAATATAAATATAAATATTAGATGAAAAACATAAATGAATAAAAAGGAACATTAAAAACACTGCCTGGCAACTAACAAAAAAATAAATGTATGTTGATGTACTAAAATAGGCTAAATGAAATAAAAACAAATGAAAGCTAAATAGAAATATATTTGTAAAATTACTAAAAATTTTAATAAAATCTATAAAAATCTAAAAAGCCTAATAATAATAATAATACATATAAACAATTGATACTAAAATAGCACTGGTGTTAGGAAGCCCAAGGCATACCTGATCTTTTCTTTAAAAATATGTAATTTGCATGACAGTGTTGATCAAGATGTATTTTATATGTTATTGTTTCTTTTCTCTTTTTTTGCCCTTTTAGTGTCTGTTGAAAACAGATTAAATTAATTTATATTTTACTTTAATAACATAAATAAACAAAACTGACTTGATTAACCACATAAGTCAGTTAAGATAGGGATTCTTTAATTGATTTTTCCGTACATTTCTGCCATATGTACATTAACTGACAGTCACCACTGATAAGCTACCACTAAATATTGTAGAAACTTAATTTGCTGTAAAGTTGCTTTGCAACGATTTGTATCGTGAAAAGTGCTATACAAATAAACTTGAACCGAATTGAATTCTGTGGGTGTGCAGTCATTTATCATATTTAATAATAATAATAATAAGGTAATAAGATGCCACATCAAGATCAAATATGTACTGTAGGTCTGCTCTGTAGACTTGTGCTGGAAAACTGACCCTTGTTTGTTGTTATATCAAAACAAGCTTTACATGAAAACAAGATCAGCAATGCATGTGGCTCAAGATCATGTACTAACCAGTAACACCAAGCTGGGGCGCCACAGGCTAATTCAACTTTAAATTGATTTTTTTTTTATCTCGTCAAACGCCGATGGTTTCTGTCAGGTAAAGTACGGCTGTGATTCTCAACCTTATTTACTTGAAGGCACCAACCGCCAAGTTGTCCAACTCAATATTCAAACCAAAAATAGACTAAGATATTTTAAGTATTTCTAATATTTATGCTACAATTGCGACAAAGCTGCTTGTTTTTAAAATAATTATCAAAAAAAACAGAAAGTGTTAATATGTTACATTTATTAAACACACAAATCGTTTAGTGATTCCACAAGTTTTAAGAACTGTTTGTTCTTCAATTAAAACCACAACCATTCATAAGGTCCCACTAGTTCACATTAGTTAATGCAATAACTGACATTAACTAACAACAGCAATACATTTGTTACTTTAAATTTGTTAGAAATATCTTTGTTAATGTTACTTCATAAAAATATAAATCTTTATTATTAGTTCATGTCCATTAAAAGGGTTATATGTTGCGATTTCAAGTTTTCCTTTCTCTTTGGAGTGTTACAAGCTCTTGGTGCATAAAGAAGATCTGTAAAGTTGCAAAGACTAAAGTCTCAAATCCAAAGAGATATTCTTTATAAAAGTTAATATTAACAGATTACTTTTTTCGTGGCTAGCTCATGATAAGTAATGTAGCCTAGTTAGCCAATGTATTTTAAAAATAAAACTTTATTGTAAAGTATTACTTTTAAATTGTATGTGTTGCTTTTAGATCATTTTAAATTATTAATAGCAATTTATTAATTTAAAAAATGTAGTTCAGAAAAAAAGGTACAAAATCTTGGGGCAGTGCCTTACGGTAGCCTACACTTTGTACCTTATTTACCCACAAAGAGTGCATTTTAATACCTTAAAGTCGTCATGAAATCAAAATAGACTTTATTTACTTTAATAGAGCACATTGCTAGTCTTCATGTTAACAATTAATCCGTGCAAGTTAATCCGCTGAAAAAAAATGGTTTGTTTTCGGTAATCTTTAATCAGATTCTGAACATTTACTTCCGCTCTGGAATGGCGTTCCTTCTCTGATGACGTCAAACAGAATATTCTTAAACACACTCCTCCAACCGTTAGATTGCTACGAGTGAGAGACAGAGAGGAGGAGCGCCAAAATAAAACCATGCCCTCTATTCAATATTCCGTTTCAGCTGGAAATACGTCACTACACTGAAATAAGTAAGCAACTTCCGGTTCACGAGGACTTTAAAGGTACATATTAGTACAAAAATTATACATATTAAACACTAACATTAAGCCGTCCCTTGTTAAGTCTAGGTGGCCATCTGTCTTTCCACTCATCTGGAACCATATTCCAGTCCCCTCCAACCAAAATATTTTCCGTTGGGTATAGCACTTTAGTTTCTGAAATAATATTAGAAATCTCTTCTACTAATTTCTGGTTTTGAATTGCATTGTTAAAGCCATAAACATTAATTAAAATGAAAAAAAGAACATCAATTTTCAGTACCACCATCAACCAATGACCGCTTCCATCCTCTTTATGAGTGATGACTTCCCCAGGACATTTGTTAAAGCATATTGCCACTCCTCCAGAACGATTAGAACCATGACTGAAAAAAATCTTGTCACCCCATTGATTAGTCCAGAAAGAGGTATCCAAACCCGAAGAATGAGTCTCTTGTAGAAATACACAATGAGCTTTCTGTCCTTTGCAAAATAAAAAAAAACGCTTTTCTTTTAACAGTGTCCTTTAAGCCCCTAACATTCAGAGAACCAAATACAATTTTGTCCGTAATCATGAACACTAAAACTGAAAAATGGAAAAAAACAAAAAACAAATAGTAAATAAAAGCACAAATTAAACCACCCCTTTTGAATTCACACTCTCACTCTATGAACCTTAACTTACAAATAGAGCTCTAGTGTCCCACTGAAAAGGTTTCCAACTACCAGTCAATTAGAAACGAAACACTTCACCCGTCAAAATATATCCGTCGACCTTCAATGAAGCCATATGGACCGCGAAAAAACGCCGGTTTTCCTGCCCTCCTTGCTTGTTCAATTTGAGGCCATAACTTTCGTCTGTCTTCCAAATCTTCTCGAGGAAGCATCTCGGCGAATATGCTGCCATATTATCAACAACTGCTTTATGCCATTAATAACCGTGCTAAATTTTACTCAGACATACAGCAACTGTTTCTGCTCATTATCCGAGAAATATTACGCATTCAGTTGAATGCACTTTAAAAAAAACACATTTCCTTCACTATGGCCAAAAGATTGGCACTCTGGTGACAAAATAGGCTTACGATCTCATGAAAGTGTGTATTAATAGCACGAGTTTATATTTCGATTTGGCGTACTATTTTTATGCAGAAATTGACTTTGGCGTGCATATACGCAATAGGTAGGATTATGGTTGTGGGTTGATGCGTATCACATGTACGCGAAAACTGCGTATCATATGCACGCAAAAACTGCGTATGCACGTCAAACACGTGCGTATCATATGCACGCCAGTCACTTTTTGCGTATCAATAGCACACGTTTATGTTTCGATTTGGTATACTATTTATTTATAGGCTATGCATTTTCATGAGACCGGGCTTATTTGACCACATACTGGCCAAACTCTAGCGCCATCAGTCAATGTTCCTGCTCCGTTTCAAATAAAAGCAGCAGAAAAAGATGCATATATGTAGATATAGAAATATATATCCTTCATGAAATGTTGACATGAGGCATATATCGGCCTGGGGACGCGAGCGTTGCGCGTGCAATAGCAAACGAAACGCGCGTCTGCGCCGTTCATTCTGTCCCATTCGGCGTTACACAGTAAATTCCGTTTTTATGAATAGATTCCGGGATTCCGTCCCCATTTTCTACATCGCCCTACTTTTGCTCAGAAGCACGTTCAACGCGGACGCACAGACGGTTGTCGTGCTAATGAACACCAGCGCAACCACTTGTGCGTCCGCACTGAACGCGCATCTCGCATATAAAAAGCATTTTAGGGGGCCCAAGGCGGTCGCCTACCTTTGCCTAATGGTTAAGTCCGCCTCTGTGTGAGGTTAAGCATATTCTGATGTTCAGCTGAATAATAAAACAACAGTTACCATGTTGATTTTGGACAGTTTCACATAATAGTCTTTTCATGTGGCATTTTCTTATATACCTGTAATTAAATATTAGATTTTTGTGGATATGTTGAATGAAAGACCAAGAGGATAAACAAAACATTTTTTCACAGCCTGTTTTGCTTATATTTATCAAGGGTGCCAGTATTCTCTCTTTTTTTATGAGAATTGATCAGCCTGAGAAGTACTGTAGAGCTTAAAATATTGCTGCTATCGACCACAAAGCAGCCTTGTTAAGTGCCAATGCAACGTTTTTGTTTTTTAATTTAAGTATGGACAGCCTGGTTTCGCATGTAATAGGCCAATCAAATCTACTCCATTAAAGGGGTCATATGATGCGATTTCACTTTTTCCTTTCTCTTTGGAGTGTTACAAGCTCTTGGTGCATAAAGAAGATCTGTAAAGTTGCAAAGACTAAAGTCTCAAATCCAAAGAGATATTCTTTATAAAAGTTAAGAGTCAACCACGCCTACCTAAAACGGCTCGTTCTAACACGCCCCCACATGTCTACGTCACGATGTTCACGCAAAGACAGAGGGCGTTTATTCTCGCTGTAGTATTGTTGTTGCCGCCACCATGTCGTGGAGACGCTGTGTGTTTCGTTGTGAAAGCGAAACTACTTTGTTTGGCCTTCCAAAAGAGGACGATATCCGCTTCGCCATGCCTTTTTTATATTTAAAGGATTTGCCAATGACGGTTCAAAAGCGAGTTTTGAGCAGTGTTGAGTAGCGCTTGTTGTTTGTCATTTCTCTGATCACAAATGCAGACATGGTTTTATGTTTACGCGGCATAAAACCGCGTAAACATAAAAAAAGACAGTACAATTCATTATAATCCGTAATTATGTCCCCACTGGATGCAACAAATGCCTTGTTTATAATGGGTTTTAATGTTTTTGTCTCGTCGCTCCGGCCGGACAGGGCATCACAGTATGGTAAGGGGCGTAACATTTCCGTCACACGCTTGAGGTATTCAGCCAATCACAACACACTGGATAGCTGGCAAATACACAAAATAATGTTCTTTTTAGCAACATCATATGACCTCTTTAAATGAACAATGGCTGGCAAACAGATTCGTGGTTTATTCTCTGAAGAGGGCATTTTCAACAGGTAAATGCCTTTTTTACAACCCCAAGTCATTTAATTTAGTCAGGCACAGTCGAGAGATAAGGAAATGTAAGATTTATTTAACAATAGGGGTATGAAAGAGACCCAGAAAAGATATATGAAGAGAAAGAATAAATCAAGTTTTTTCAATATTCTTTCCGACAATGAAAAAAGAAAAGAGGCTCAGCAACAAAAATACATTTATATTGTTCTGTACATGCTTTAATAAATAGTTTTTTTTATATAAAGAAATAGTTCACTTACAAAATGAAATTTCTGCCATATGATCCACAGAAGAAAGTCGTACAAGTTTGAAATGATGATGAAGGTGAGTAAATGATGACAGAATTTAGATTTTTGTGTGAACCATCCCTTTAACACACTTGAAAATGGAAATAAAATGCGATTAATCTTCTGTTACAAAATCATGAAATTAGGTCTCATTTTAAAAAAGTGTTTTAAAATGAGGCTTTGAAAAAGATGCCGTGTGATAACAGCCTGTAAATTCTGGCTCTTCGTAATCTATGACTCAGTCCTAAGGGACACCGTATTATACAAAACCTGCACTGTACAACTGCCAATGTAAAATCAAGCCATATGGAGTAAAATAAATCCAACCAGTGGAAACAGATTTAACCTAAATACAATTAAGCATGACTCATAGACCTTTAAGTCCTACTCAAATCAAAAAAGAGGCGATTTTGAAACAATAGGCACGGTTCTGCACATTATCGTGCGTATCTAGCATAACCCACATACACGGCTCCCACAATGCATTGCATTTGGTTAAAATGGGGGCATTATCCATGCAGCAGACAAAGAGTATGTTAGAATACTCTTAATATGTCCATCACTCCTGCTCAGCGATGGCTCAGTCATTGTGTCGCTCCTCAGCAGGTCCTGGTTTCCCCTGTTTCTCTCCATTAGATGAAACGATGGGCTCAAGTGTGTGAACAGGACTCGATCCCACCAGGTCATTCTGTCTCGGACCTGTGGGGAAATGCAGCAAGCTGGAACTACAAATCCCAGAATGCAAAAGTGAACTGACTGCTATAAGAGGCTCTGATGGGCCAGTTGGTGTAACCGATAAATGGATGGGTGTGGGCGCCCTGGTGTGCAGGTCAGAAGTCATTTGTACGTTTAAAGATGGATGCGACTGACTCTGGATGTTATGGGTGCACAGAGACAATGTGTTACCAGGACTCCCACTCCTAACCTGAGGAGCCAAACCACTGGACGGAAATGCCGCCAAGCCTAAGAGTGACCCGCCATTGCGAGGAACATGGTGTCCTAGATAAGGAGAGTTGGGTGTAGTTTTAGAAGTCTGATATGAGTTTGGCTGACTCTCTACACCCAAGGTGGCGACCCTTTCCTGGTCAGGGCAGCAGGGAAAATAGGTTGAGTGAGGACTGGGAGCTTGATGGAGGAGCTCTATGTCCTCTTCCTGCCCCAAGACGGAGCCTCTTTCCTGGGTATGGCTCCCGCTGCAAATGCATGTGTGCCTGGATCCTAAAGAATCTCTCCGAGACGCCTCCGGCTGCAGGCAAGGACCGGCAGACATGTTAAAGGCCAGCCTGGATGGCCAGTCGCTGGTCGAGGAGGCCACGTTGGTACAGTTGGATGATGTATGACAACTGAAAGAGCTGAAGGGAGTGAAAGAGGAAGTGAAGTGAGGTTGGGTCACATGCGAATGCAGGAATTGCATCATTTCGTGGAGCTCCTTGGTCAGTGAGGACACTTCCTGGTTCAGGTGGTTCATCTGAAACAGAATCACACACCAAAATTTGATGTCAGAATATAGTGAATGACAAATAACGGTGATAAATGTCAGAAATACTATTTCATATTAAGAAAAACTATTATTTAAAAGTTTTTTTTTTTGATTAACAGTAGGTTTTTCCGGATACCTCTGTATTGAGTTGACGGAGACTCTGTCTGACCTCCTCTGTCTCAAGGAGAAGGTTTGCACCAACCTGAAACGGGTCTAAAAAGACCAAAAGTAGTAAGAAACAGACAATTTTTAAGCAAAATGTATCATAATATAATATACATCCGGATTTCCACCGGGATCTAATTTCCTGCCCCCTGAATTATTGCAACCTAAAATGACTGAATTTGCAGCAGTTTTCTCAGTTTTTTTTTTTTTTGCAGTGAAAGTGAACCAATAACAATTATGTATTTGTATTTGTCAGTGACAATAGGAGTACAATTAACAGAGACCTAAATGTACATAATGAGTGTGTTTACTGTACATGTACATCAAAACACCGATAACTGTCGAAAGTAATGTGCACGCTGAACAAGCTGCCAGAATGCCAATAAAGGTGTTTACATGCAAAGGAACATTTGGGTAATGGCCAAACCATTTTTGACCTTTATTCAATAATAGAACACTATTTAAAGTGTGACCATGATGACCTTACAGGTTGTCAGTTGCAATGCCATTGCCTATTAATCACGTAATAGTACAGTGAAGACATGTGAACAGCGTGTTGACATTTAGTGAAAGGGTCTGTTTGATTGGTGTGGGATTTATGGATTTTGATTGGCTGATATTACATTCTTTTTACCCTATTTGCAGTTGCAAGATTACAAAATCCTGTAGGGACTGAAAAGTTTAATTTCATTAATATAATTTAATAACAAAATATGACCGAATTATCATTATTAGTCTAAAAACTTACACAGTGTTTTATACAAAAGCATTTCAACAGTAAATCTAAACCAATAGTTCTCAATCAGCTGGCCTCGACAAATTCTTTTCTAGTTATGTCAAACCCTAAAATATGAACAGTGAGGGGTCTTGGAGTAAAAAAGGTTGAGAACCACTGATCTAAACCATAATATGCACTAGTCTAATATTAAGGGATAATCCACCTCACCTTTGACCTCTGTGTTAGGAGATGGCTCACTGTGCTCAACATTGAAGTGAAAAGCATGTTCGTTATCCTCAATGCCATCGACAACACTACAGGACAGACAAGAGGATATTAGTGCATCAGTAATCAATATTACTGTATCTGCTCTAAGCATCAATAATATTTGTATATGGATGTTTCCTCGTTCTAGACGTTATGTCAAAAATAATTGTACAAAATTAAATAATAAAAAGTAATAACGAATTCTAGTTTCTTCTCACCGGGGGCTCAGGTCCAGTGGGCTGACACAATTCAGGGTGGGAATGAGCAGTTTGGCTGGTCTGTGGCAGAAGCTCTTGTCTATTCTTGGGGCGGGAACTGCAGCTGGAGACAGATCCTCATGGGGTGGCATCTGAGGAGAGAGAAATTTCAGCTCGACCGTCTGCAAAGGCTCAAATGGGCCCTGCTGTGAGCACTAGAGTCAGGTCCCAAGAGGGTATAGAGGGGCCGTGGAGGATTTAGCCTTCTCTCCCCCTTAAGGAACCTGACGACCAGGTCATGCTTCCCCAGCGACCTCCCTTCTACGGGGTCGTGGTTAGCAGCGATTGCAGTGACATAAACTTTGAGGGTGGAGGGAGAAAGCCTCACGAGCGTGTCTCGTAGACGGTGCTCTCGCTGAAGTGATGGTGTCAACTACCCCTTGAGGTAGGTCACTTAGAACCTCCGCGTCCTGTCCAGGGACCAGACATGAAGTTTCCAGAGGTCTGGACGCGTGTGCCAAAGGGTGCCCCGTCTCTGAGTCAGTAGATCCTTCCTCAGAGGCATCGGCCAAGGAGGGGCTGTCGCGAGGAGCATTAGTTCCGGGAACCAGGCCTAGGCCAATAGGGTGCCACCAACCGGACCTGCTCCTCGTCCTCCCTGACCTTGCACAGCAACTGTGCAAGAAGGCTCACTGGGGGAAACGCATACTTGCGAAGGCCCCGCGGCCAGCTGTGTGCCAGTGCGTCC
>NW_015505206.1:1417428-1492329 GCF_001515645.1 Sinocyclocheilus grahami | reverse complement strand
TCCACTGTTGTGAAGAGGATGCCACTGAACTTGGGGGGACGCCGGGTGACTGAATCGCATAGCCGAGTCTGACAGTTCGAAGGAGCCATCGAGACGGGCTGGGCAGCAACCTTTTTTTTATTTGCACGCCAGGGCAGGATGTACCTGATGGCCTCAGTCTGCTTTGGTCAGCGGAGAACTGCTGGGCAAGTTCTCCACCGTGTCGCCGAAAAGGCCGGCCTGGGACACGGGGGCGTTCAAGAATCGTGTCTTGTCCGTCTCGCGCATGTCAGCCAGTCACAGCCAGAAATGGCGCTCCTGGACCACCATAGTGGACATCGCACGACCCAGAGACCGCGCCGCAACCTTCGTCGCTCGTAGCGCGAGATCCATCGCGGTGCGTAGTTCTTTGAGAACTTCCAGGTCATGACCACCCTCATGCAAGTCCCTCAGTGCCTTGGCCTGGTGCACTTGCAACAACGCCGAAGCATGTAAGGCTGAAGCAGCTTCTCCACAGGCTGTATGAGCACTGCCGATCAGAGCACGGTTCTCCCTGCTGGTTAGAGGCGGTATTAGGACACAACTGCATCGCAAATGACCGCTCCACCAGGGTGACCCTTGCAACCCCCTAGCTGCCCCACCATCGAGGGTGTTACAAGCACATTCTAACTATGTACTGAATATCTATGTAAAAGATATTGATTTTCTTTTAATTAGTTGTACATGTTTAAAAAAAACAACTACATGTTTTAATAAAATAAATAAATGGACATGAATTAATGTTTTGAAATGTAATTAATTATAAGAAGACATTCTATTTTAACTTTCTATTCATCAAAGAATTCAAACAAATGAATCATAGTTTTTAACAAAACTATTAAGCAGCACAACAGTTTTCAGCAGTTAAGTTTCTTGTGTAATGGTAATAGCTAAACATTCAACACTGAATGCCTGCTGAAATTTCAGCCATCACAAGTATTAATGACATTTTAAAATATATTCAAATTGAAAAGTTCTTTTAAACTAATAATAATTCACAATATTACAGTTTTTACTGTATTTTTTATCAAATAAATGCAGCTTTGGTGAGCAGAGGAGACTTATTTGAAAACATAAAAAATCTTACTGACCCCAAACCTTTGAATGTTAGTGTATATACTGAATATATATGTAAAAAAATTTTTTAATTTAAATATTTTGAAATTAATTATATGTGATTCTGTTATTGCACCAATACGTCCCAAACCAATCAGATAAAAGAACATGACATAATGATTCAGTTTAAGATTGAATTATTGATTATAAAAGAAAGGGACAGCTGAATGATACAAGAGACTAGCAAAGCATTGTAAGAAAGTCAATTGAAAAGACAATGGTTTAATGGTCATTAAAATGTGTCACAAAAATATAAAATATTTAATAGTCACAAAAATATTTAAACTCCAAAAACGGAGATTGGCCAATCAGTTCCAGATGTAATTTGCACATGGCACTTTACCTCTCTGAGGTTGTAGGTGAGGTTATGGTGTATGTCCTCATTAAAGCGGCTGCCATATTCTGGGTAGAGCTCCAGAACCTCCTGCAGCGCTCTGACGCTGATGTACTGTAGATCACAGTAGGTCAGAGCCTTTACATCTGCGTTAGCTTTAATCACCTGATCCTTCCCAGGCAGGTCAGCGCCAATCAGGTCTCCCTTACCTGTACACCAGACAAACATGTTAGTACACGCGAGTCAAGCTGTTGTTTGATTTAATTGCACTAAGATAAACAGAACACGTGCAGATCCAAGCTTATCATTTTAATTAATTATCTATCAATCTATCAGTTCCGACTGCCAGATGCTTATTTGGTTTGAGTTTCAACAGCTGCATCAACCACGACAGCTACTAACATTTAATTGTTTTAAAATACTGATTTGCCGAGATCTAGCCTGCTGGATCTAAATGGACTGAAAAAACTGCCTGCAGGAAATTGATTGGATTTTAAAAGGATAGGATAGTTCACCCAAAAATGAAAATTACCCCTTGATTTACTCACCCTCAAGTCACCTAGGTGTATATGACTTTCTTCTTTCAGACAAATACAGTCAGAGTTATATTAAAAATTGTCCTGGCTCTTCCAAGCTTTATAATGGCAGTGAATGCGGGTCGAGATTTTGAAGCCCAAAAAAAGAGCTAAGAGATTGCAGAAGCTAGAGATTATAGTTTATAAATAGTGCTGGGCAATGATTAATCACGATTAATCGCATCCAAAATAAAAGTTTTTGTTCATATAATATATGTGTGTGTACTGTGTTATATTTATTATGTATATATAAAGACACACATACAGTATATATTTTGAAAATATTTACATGTATTTACATGTATATATTTATATAATTTATGTTATATATGAAATATATTAAATATATAAACATAACATATTTTTCTTAAATATATACATGCATGTGTGTGTATTTATATATACATAATATATATACACAATACACATACACACATATATTATATAAACAAAAACTTTTATTTTGGATGCGATTAATCTTTGCCCAGCACTATTTATAAAGTTTTAAATATATGGATATTATTCTTACACAAACACATCGCTTTGCTTCAGAAGGCTTTTATTAACCCCTTGGAGCCACGTGGAGCACTTTTTATGATGGTTGGATGCACTTTTTTGGGCTTCAAAATCTCAGCCCCCATTCACTGCCATTATAAAGCTTGGAAGAGCCATGGTATTTTTTAATATAACTCTGATAGTACTCATCTGAAGGAAGAAAGTCATATACACCTAGGATAGCTTGAGGGTAAATCATGGGGTAATTTTCATTTTTGGGTAAACAAATTGGTTCACTTTGTGACTGTTTTGGTAACACCCTTAAACAGCCTCTTCTATATAGGCATTTGTTTATATGTCTATATAACATACCCAGTATGGCAAGCACCATGCCGTCCTTGAGGACCTCTAAAGACCCTGAGCAGACGAAGTGTTGAGCATGCAGGGCATCTCCATGACGAATGAGGTACTCTCCAGGTGCACAGAAGGAGGTCTTAATGTGCAAGGATAGTGAACGCAAGCACCCCCTACTGGCGGAGGAGAAGAGCGGCAGCTGCAGGATGTCTTTGTTCAGGTGCATGGCGATGTCTGCCCGCAGCTCGTCTGGGAAGTCATGTAAAAGCTAACAGACAGGAAGAAAAAAATGGACATTACCCACACTGCCATGGAGGGATGTAAAGATCATGGCTGTGTCTTAATATAAAAAAAACAAACAAAGATAACATCTAAAAGCTGTGGTTGGTGTGTAAATGTACAGTACATCTACTTTTGATGTCATTTCGAGCAAGAAATTTGCATGTAATAATTTAATATTCTCGCATCAAGTTCTCTCTGTTTAGTTGTGCGTCATCTGTCTTTCCATATGATCTCAACAAGACGCAATATCAGCAGAGTACAGTAACTGTATGAAATGGGTTCCTGTGAACCGTTTGCATAAATTAGTATCATCAGATCAGTGTAAATGAGCTAAGCCACGCTTCAGTGCTGGGGACTAACTAACTAAATGTAGCAGTACTACTTACTAAACTTCATCTTTAGTGGTGTGACTGTAGCTGATAATGTAGCTTTTACTGCAACATGCTACTTTTGCCCTAATATTGGTTTACGCACAAAGCTTTACAGCTAAAGAAATCATTAAACATTCTTCTAAATGGTCCTCTCTCATGTTTAGCACTGGAAAAGTCTGATTCATTTTTAGTCAATCAGTTCAGATGGTTCATTTAAATCAATTCGAAAGAATGATTCACAGATTCTTTTAAATGGATATTTTCTGTACATTTGTACCGAAATGCCACTGTTTACGATCTGCCAACTTGAAAATAAAAATCAGATTGTTTTTATTAGTTTTATTTAATTTATATTACTATCTTTCTAATGATTTACTTTGATCATATGAAAAGATATGGGATTATATAAAAATATATGTGATCCCTTTATATACACTACTGTTTAAAAGTTAATGGTCAGTATGATTTTTTAATGTTAACGTCTCTCATGCTCACCAAGGCTGTATTTATTTGAACAAAATACAGTAAATCCAGCAATATTGTGAAATATTATTACAATTTAAAATAAAAGTTTTCTATTTAAATATATTTTAAAATGTCATTTTAATTTACTCGTCTGTTGAAAACAGTTGTACTGCTTACTATTTTTGGTGAAACCATTTCTTCAGAATATTTTGACGAAAAGAAAGTTCAACAGAACAGCATTTATTTTAAATAAATCTATTTTAACATTATAAATGTCTTCACGTTTTATAAATGTCATTATAAAGTCTTCAAATGCATGTCCTTGCTTATAAAATGAAATTAAAAAACATTGAAGGCTTGAAACTGCCTTAAAAACAGAGTAGTGCCTACTTTTTGTTAGTGCACAATAGCTAAGGGGTTTTTAAAAGAATAGCTTTACCTTTAGTATAACTACTTTTAAATTAGTAGCTTATAACCGTTTTAAAGTAGCTTCCCCAACACTGCACCCAAGATCTTCCTGTTTCTTTTTTAATTAGATATAGGTCTTTTCATTGTGGGCAATCCAATTACCACTGCTTTAACAATGACAGTATTCTGCATTAGTGAATGTCTCAGGAAGCTATAATTAGCCCATTGAAAGTAGCTGCGACCCAGATCTGTGCTCATGAATTGTTCTCCATCTGATGATACTAGTATGTTATCAAACTCTGATGGGGACTTCTACACGCTTAGAAAAAAAACTTAATTGGGGTTCTATATATAACCCTTTATATTGCTATGCACTGAACTCCATAGAACACTTTATTCTAAAAACGCTCTATATAAAAACAAAGAACCGACCTGAGCCTCCACTCGATTAAATATTGAAGATAAAGCAAGTGAATTAAACTGTCATGGCACCGTGTAAACATTGCAGTCATATGCTCCATGTCATGGCATGGTTTGTAAGGTCTCACCTCGTTGGCGTTGATGCCATTGTTGACAGACCAAGTGGTCTGGAAGTACTCTAGCATGCGCTGCTTCAGCTGCTGGGGCAGGCGATGCACACGGATAAAGTCCTTCAGATCCTTCATGCGCGTGTGGTAGAGCGAACGGCGGGAGTACATGCGCTGGATAATGGCCGTCACGTTTCCAAACACCACTGCGTGCATCAGGGCTGTGAAAAAAAATGCGAGACAGTCTTGAATAATTGGCTGTCTGAGTCATGTCAGTGAACAATATGCTCTACATCTTAAATTAGATACCGAACGTTCTGAAATGAAACTTTTTTTAAATAAATGTTTACCAAAATGAGGCTCTCTTGACCTACAAACAAGCTAATTATACATTAGGCCTGAAACACGCTGGTGAACACACCCCCGATAAGCATGGTACAGATGGAGAAGATCTTCTCAGCGTCTGTGTTGGCACAGACGTTTCCGAACCCGACGCTAGTCAGACTGCTCAATGTGAAGTAGAGCGATGCGATGTAGGCGCTGCGCAAAGATGGGCCGCCAACTGTACCATTCGTGTAAGGAGTCTCCAGACGCTTGCCCAACTCCTGTAGCCAACCTACAGAGGACAGGAACAGTGGAAATAGATGAAAAAGCAAATAGGGGATTGAAACATCATCTTCATATTGACTTAAAAAGTTAGTGATCTAAAAGACAAGCAATCTGTTGATATACACTACCATTAGTGTTGGGGAGTAACTAACTAAGTAAGTAAGTAACTAAGTAACTTACATGTAACAATTTAATTACAAAATAAATGTAACTGTAATTTGTTACAGTTACTGAGAAAAATGTGCAATTAAATTACAGTTACTTAGGAAAATGGTAAAGATTACAAAGGGGGTTACATTTGAATATTTTCACACACATACAGATTTAATTGATTTCTTTCCCAAATTGTATTGACTATTTTAAAATATGAGACAGCAATGTTTCAGGAGTTTAGGACACATGCTTATTTGATAACTGTTTTATTTCCTATTTGGGTTTTTGCATAGGCTTTCCTTTTTTAAGATTAACTGTTTTTTTCCAAAGCATTGTTAGATGTCAGTGTTTCCTGTCATAGCTGGGCAAAGATTTGATCTCAAAAACAGTATCAAAACTATTAAACTATATCTTATGATTTTAAATCTGTATTTAACCTCAAGTAAAAAGGTGCTAACGTCTGATTTTGTGGTGGCTGTACTTTAAAATTCAATTATTTTAATCTTAATTTAAGCGATGAAGGATTCTGAAAGTCTGACAGTAATCAGTGTTGAGTACTACTGTAAGGTTAACTCTGCCTGCTTTAAATGTTTGAAAATGATTAACAGTTGGAAACATTCATTAGAAATGTAGAAAAGTAATCAAAAAGTAATCAAATGTAATCAGTTACATTACTTTATTAAAGTAATTGGAATAGTTACACTACTTGTTACATTTTAAATATAGGGTACTTGTAATCCGTAACCTATTGCGTTTCCAAAGTAACCTTCCCAACACTGACCACCATCCAAAAGTTTCTTGAGCATCAAATCAGCATATTAGAATGATTTCTGAAGGATCATATGACACTAAAGACTGGAGTAATGATGCTGAAAAAGGAATAAATTACATTTTAGAATATATTCAAATAGAAAACAGTTGTTTTAAACTGTCATAATATTTTACAATATTACTGCTTTAATGTATTTTTGATCAAATAAACACAGTCTTAAAGAACATTAAGACTCTTTTTTAATAAGAAAGAAAAAAAGATCTTACTGAGCCCTGAACTTTTGAATGGCAGTGAATTTAACTGGCATCTTAATACACAGAGAAACCATCCAGCCCCTTACCAATGTCCCAGGTCAGGGGGTCATTGCTGGCGAGCTCTTTGCGTCCAATGACGTACCAAACACAGGCCAACCAGTGTGCCAGCAGGGCAAATACAGACATCAGCAGTGTCAGGACCACAGCACTGTACTGAGAATAACCATCCAGCTTCTGCAGCAAGCGCAGCAGACGCAGCAAACGCACGGTCTTCAACAAGTGCACGAGGGAAGTCTATCAAATAAATTACACATTTAGTGCAGCCTTACACTATGAAAATGATGATAAATATTGAAACATCAATAAACAGAAGGGAATTCATCAACTCTCAGTCAAAGGTTTAAATTTGTATGTATAACTTTGGTTTACCCTGCATGAAACCACTACTGTAATATACAATAAGTATGATTAATAAATAAGATGAGTCACAATAGCAATGTCAAAATGACATAACACAGCATAGAACAACCATATTTTATAGTATTTAAAGGTTTAATATGCATTCTCACCACTGAGATGTTGAATAAATAGAGCAGGTCAAAGGGCAGAGCAGCGATGAGGTCCAGGACAAACCAGGTAGTACAGTAGTGTAAACAGATCGAGCGAGCATCATAAACCACCTGACCCGCAGGCCCAACATAGGTGGTTCGGAAATTCAGAATGATATCTAGGGAAACAAATTAACAAAAAAGCAAGCGGATTTAGAAATATAATTTGTTTACAGCATTCAAAAATAGAATAATATTTCTCACCAGAGCCCTCAAACAGTGCCCTTTCAATCAAACATAAATACTGACTGTGAAAGCATGAATATTAAAAACATGCTAATTGGAGTGATGAAGCCTGGTACATGCTGGACTGAATAAATATTCATGAATCCTGTTCTGTGCAGATCCTAATTCGATGGTACATTTAGTCCAATCAACCAATTATTTTACCACATCTGTGTACATGAGGTTTATTAAATTACCACTTGCTTCAGGTCACAGTGGGGCTTCCGTATTATTATTATTATTATTTTTCTAATAAAAAGATATTTTGTTGTATGCTGTTGTGTAAAAACCAGATTATATCGGGAGAGTGGATTTGAAAAATGAGGGTGTGATTGTCACTTTGTTAACATGTTTAAGGTGAAAGCAGCTCTGAGCTCTGCAGATGTCGGAAGTTAACACTGTTTAAAAATGGTGGTGGAAGAGGTGGAAATGAAGCACAAAAAAGGAGACATAGGACACAATTTTCTACAAAACCACACACCGAGGATGAAGAGCATCTCCACAGCTATGTCGCTGACAATGGTGGTTCTGGAGGTGCAGGAGTCACAGTCCGGGTTGTCAGGTTCGCTGTCGTCAGGGGCGGAGAAGCAGACGTTGTATGGGACAGTGACAGCCACGTAAAATGTCGCAAGGAGGATCAACCAGTCCCACAATGCTTTGCACACGCTGTAATGAAGTAAAATGAAGCGGGATTTCTGCACCGATGCCACCTTGTATTCCGGGAGAGTTGGCTGTGAAAAAACATGCTGTGAAAAACATGAAAAGAAAAGTCTTTTTTATTTCTGTTTCAAACATGCGTTTGAATTATAAACCTTACACACTACGAGTAGTTCGAAACTAGGATATAATCATTTTTACTAAGAGCCTCTTAAGCGGAAGCATTTCTTTTTTTATGCGCTGGCAAATTATTTCTCAGCAGTTGGTGATTCGAGTGTTGTTATAAATCATGAAAGCCGCATTCAATTTCTTCTCAGTAATTCAGCCTTATAGCCTGTAGTATTCTAACTTTAATCACGGCTGATCCAAATATATTTTTCACTACGTCTTTTGTATGGATGTGGGCCACACTGTGCCCATGTTATTGGAGTTTTTAAATTAACTGGTGACCCAGCATGCCCAAATGTGCAATGTGCACATGCTGTCACCTCATTAAAAAGAAAAAGAATAGTAGCCTAATAGAAATTGTTTCTCGCTACATTAAGCATGAACCAGTAACCTTTAAAAACATTTGGTTATGACGGACAGAAGTGGTGTACCTTGCTACTACAGATTGACCTTCTGCTAAAGTTTTGAACTGGTGAAGTTTCCAACAGGCAAAACCATCGTTTTTTCATGACTAAAAATGAAGATATTCACAGAAGGGCTAAAAAGTCTCCAAAACAAATCTCACAGAATCCCATCTTCATGGAAATGATGCATATTTCTCATAAAAAAAAAAGTAATTGGTGCCTTAAAAAAACATGGTGATATCAAACACCGCTTGCCAGTTCATAGAAGGATGTGCTTGATTTTTCATGTCTGTGAGTGCAAAAAAGCTAAATGTGGATTCAGTCATTTGCCCAGAAATGACTGGAAAGGCATTTGCAACAAATCAGAAGGTTTACTGTAGTTAACTTTTGCTATGCTTCCTGAATGCAGCTGAAATACATGTTCATTGAGTCTCAACACCTGCAGTATTCAGAAAGAATATTTGAACAGCTTGAGACATTCAGAAAAGGTGCAGGTAACATCTAATGACACACAGCAGGAACATTTAAAGGGGTCATATGATGCGATTTCAATTTTTCCTTTCTCTTTGGAGTGTTACAAGCTCTTGGTGCATAAAGAAGATCTGTAAAGTTGCAAAGAATAAAGTCTCAAATCCAAAGAGATATTCTTTATAAAAGTTAAGAGTCAGCCACACCTACCTAAAACGGCTCGTTCTAACACGCCCCCACATATCTACATCACTATGTGGGAAGATTTGCATAACGCCGCCCAAATGTTCACGCAAAGAAAGAAGGCGTAACTTTTATTCTCGCTGTAGTATTGTTGCCGCCGCCGCCATGTCGTGAAGGCACTGTGTGATTCATTGTGAAAGCGAAACTACTTTGTTTGGCCTTCCAAAAGAGGACACGACTAGAAATCAGTCGTTAAGTTGTATTTACAACACTGTTTCAGGACACTTCAACCCAAATATTCAGATGTGTGCAGCACATTTTATGGAGGACTGTTTACTGATCCTGGGAGAGTATCAGACTACAACGCCGGCTGTTCTGACTCAAAGACTGTAAGTACGTTTTTTTATATTTAAAGAGTTTTTATATTTTATATATTTAAAGCAAGTTTTTTTGGGCAGTGTAGAGTAGGGCTTGTTGTTTGTCATTTCTCCGATCACGAATGCAGACATGGTTTTATGTTTAGGCGGTGCGATGCAACGCGTAAAAAAACAGTACAAGTCATTATAATCCATAATTATGTCCCCACTGGATGCAACGAATGCCTCGTTTATAATGGGTTTTCATGTTTTTGAATCATTGCTCCGGCCTGACAGGGCATCATCACAATATGGTAAGGGGCGTAACATTTCCGTCACACGCTTGAGGTATTCGGCCAATCACAACGCACTGGATAGCTGGCCAATCACAGCACACCTCGCTTTTTCAGACCGATGAGCTTTGTAAAAATCGACGCGTTTCAGAAAGGCGGGGCATAGAGAAGAAACAATAATGTACAGTATGTGGAAAATAATGTGTTTTTTTTACCTTAAACCGCATAAACACATTTCATTACACCAAATACACAAAATGATGTTATTTTTAGCAGCATCATATGACCCCTTTAACATTTGCTGTGAAATGCCAGAGCAACTCTTAATGCTAATTGTACCTCACCACAAGACAGAATGTCCTCAGTTCCAGGACTCTGACTCAAAAGCTCTCGATTCAGATTCATTTGAGTATATTTCACTTATATTCCTCTGCTAAAGCTATAAGTTAGTGGGGTAAGATGAGCCATTTTTTACTTTTGTGGTCCTCAAGATAAGGTAAAATAAGTAGAAGTACAATGAAGTATCTAAAGTAAATTCAGGATGTTTCCTATCATTTTAAATGATCAAAATGTATCTATGACAAATGGTTCTTAAAATACATCCGGGTGTAAAATCTGACTGAATCTGATTCAAACCTACGTGAACATTTTTTAATAATTTACCTCTTTTACAGACTAATTTAATAATCAAATTTCCTTTTACATTTCTTTTCTTAAAGCTGGCTTAACATAAAACCAACCAAACAAAGTTTAAATTACAATATTTAATTGCTTGCAAACAAACTGCAAATAATATGTATATATTGTGATAAACTAAACCAGTTGCATAATGTCACATTAAAGATTTAGAGATTTAACTTCACTGCCTTATGGTGAGGTAAGTTAAAATGCTTGCTCAATTTACCCCACAGCATTTGGCTGACTTTGTCACATATCTGCCATTTTAGGAAAAAACAAATATATAAAAATAGCTATATTTTGACAATCCAAAAACTGTTTTTAATGGGTGCCTTCCACTCCTCCCGTATGTTTCTCCTTTTCATAATCTGGCAGAAATTATGGGTGGTTCCAAAATACATGGTCACATGACAGTAAAACTGTACAGTTTCCAAGATACAGGTGGGGGGTCAACTTACCCCATTCTCCCCTATACATGGCAGCATTTCATATTGATTCAAATCACATTTTTGAATTATTCAAAAAAAGAATCGACTTGCTTTGGGAAAGGGCTACACTGGTCGTGCTGTATGTTTTTTTTTGCTTGCAATTCACAAGGACATCTCAAATAAAAGACCTTTTGTGCTATTATTCTTTTTATTTTGTCACATTCAGTACAGACTGCAAACTCACAGAAAGAACCTTATAACTTATTACTATGAAGGTGAGTGAGTGAGCAGAACAAGTACAGCAGAATACATTTACACAGCGACTAAAATAGGCATAGAGTACAAGAGCAATCTTTGGAGTTTAACAATTGTTCATTCAAAGATGGTATATATTTTTTACCATGAATTCATATTGTTACATGAGATTCTGATTTCAGATCTTTCTGTCTATAAAATGTTGTCATTTGAGACTTTATGTCCTATAGGAAGCCCTATAGCTAACATCCATTTACAGTCCAAACCTTTCTTGCCTACTGGAAAGACATATTTTCAAGACATATTTTGAATTGTTTTCATTCTGACTAAGGTCTAATTCTAGCTTCTTATTCTTCCATGGATATATTTGAATTTTTGTAGCTTTTATGCAAATGTGAGTC
The DNA here is from genome assembly GCF_001515645.1 of Sinocyclocheilus grahami. Classification (NCBI taxonomy): domain Eukaryota; kingdom Metazoa; phylum Chordata; class Actinopteri; order Cypriniformes; family Cyprinidae; genus Sinocyclocheilus; species Sinocyclocheilus grahami. The sequence goes on along the minus strand of NW_015505206.1, from coordinate 1,480,472 downwards.
ATCTCTTCATCACTGAAAGTTCAATAGATGCACTCTCAGAAATAAAGATACAACAGCTGTCACTTTTCAAAAGGTACACTTTTGTACCTATTAGGTCCTAATAAGTACCAATATGTACCTTTAAGGTACCAAAATGGACCATTTAGGTACAAATATGTACCTTTTGAAAAGGTACCGCCCTAGTGACAGCTGTTGTACCTTTATTTCTGAGAGTGTGGGATTTCTTATGTAAAGCCAGTTGTTTACATATAACTTATTAAAAGGCATTTACATCACAATGTAGGTGTTCAGTGAGTTGTAAGGATTTTGTGAACGGTATGTTCTTTTCCAAGCACGAGGACTGATTGTCCTGAACAAAAGGGCTGTTGTTTATGAAAGTAAGAATCATCAGCTGGGCGTAAATATTGAATATTCTGCTCAACAGAATTCCAGACATTAAATGAGTCTGACCTTTCCATTTTAACAGCTACAGTAGACTTCTCTTTCATCTTGATAGCTGGAAGCACGAGGACATTTACTCTTTAAAAGTGTCAACCGATTGTAAGGTCAGTCATAACAGAACATAATGCCAGAGAACAAGAATCTCATCTTTACATGCTGCACTGATAAAATGTATTTTCTTTATCACTATTTTAATTCCATGAAAAAATATACTTAAAACAAGATTAATCTAATTGAGAAGCAAAATTGTGGAAGATGAAGCGCTTTTATTTCACAGAAAATATTTCTTAAAGTTTTTGAGGTTTTTTTGTGTACGTTTGTAATCATATAATGAACAACATTTTGGAAGGTTTATGATTAAAAGTTGGAAAAACTATCGATGACAGGGTAATTTTACACATTCTCTAAAGTTTTTTTTCTACAATTGTGCTAATCAAGCATATTTGATAGGCTGTACTCAGTAATTATTCATTAGTTTATTAACTGGATACCACATTACTTGTAAGTGCAACATACTCAGTCGCTATATCAGAATATTGATTCTGATTTACTACACTAAATCCTCCACAAAAAGGTGAGTGAGAATGATTTTGGTTTTCATATCTACTTACATTTGGCAGCTTCCTTTTGCTCCTGTTGGTGAACTGACAGGTCAGGTGGTACAGGACGCTGCGTCCACGCTCACGAGCTTGACTGAGATGAGTTCTACCGGACTTCCTGTTGTGAGTACCATCCTCTGACAAACACACAACAAGTATATAAAGTGTCAAAAATAAAGATGCCAAAATGATAAAAGAACAACTATTATTTGGATCAAACAGGCTCACTGCCAGTCAGTTACCTTCTGTGCTGGAGCTGGGATGTGATTTGCCATACAAGTCAGTGATGTTTTTGAAGGATAAGAGAAAAAGAACCACTTCTCCTTTCTCATTTTTAATAGGGACAATGTCCAGCAGACACCAGAATGCGGTACCTGGAGTCACAGAAGGCAAACTATGAAAGCTCCAGATACAGTATGTGAAGTACAAATATACACTACTGGTCTGAAGTCTGGAATAATTAAGATTTTTTTTTAATGTTTTGAAAAGTCGTCTCTCACCAAGGCTGCATTTATTTAATCCAAAATAGAGTAAAAACAGTAACATTGTAAAATGTTATTACAATTTAAAAGAACAGTTTTCTATTGTAATATATTTTCAAATGTAATTTATTCTTTTTTTCTGTGTTACATTATCCTTCAGAAATCATTCTAATATGCTGACTTAGAAACAGTTATTATTATTATCAATGCTGACAACAATGTTGGAAACTGTGATAGACTTTCATTCAGAAACAAAAAACGAATTACAATTACATTAATCAAAAAATGACAGTAAAGACATTTATAATGTTACAAAAGATTTATATTTTAAATAAATTCTGTTCTTTGGAACTTTCTATTCATAAAATGGTTTTCACAAAAATATTAAGCAACTGTTTTCAACATTGTTAATTATAACAAATGTTTCTTGAGCAGCAAATCAACATATTACACTGATTCCTGAAGGATCAAGTGGCCTTGAAGACTCAGCTTTGCATCACAATTACATAAACAAAAAGTTATTTTAAATTGTAATATTACTATTTTACCATATTTTTTTACGGTAAACATAAGAGGCTACTTTTAAAAACATAATTATTCCAAACTATTATATTTATCATTTTATGAAGTTCTGCAAAAGATGCAATGAATGTTCTTTACCGTTCTTCCTGTAATAGCGGACCTCCGTCTGGAACTCTCGCTGTCCTTCCAGGGTTTTCTCCACCTGCTGAGTGACTCTCTCGCTTGTTTCCTGTCCGTGCAGGAACTGACATGTGCATGTCTTCTTCATTACCTCTGTACGTGCAAACCCAGTGAGCTCACAGAACCCATCCGAACAGTACACGATGGGGTAACCGCGACTCCCCTGAGCATTTCCCAGCAGGAAGTTACTGTCTGTACCAAAGGAAAGAATTGGAAAACGGTGAGATGTAAAAAAAGTCACCCACTTTGCAAAATAAATTCAGGATGTTCACCATTATCATATAAAGAACACTGTATGCCATATACCGCAGTACTCTACAGCATGATTTCACCATCCAGCAAGGTTCTTCTACAATTACCCCATCGACTTCGGTCAGAAATCTTGGTCTCTCTCATTCTCGCCTGCTCATTAGCAAGCTAATTATAGATTCCCTGTGTTATTCCGAATTCTTTAGATCACTGGTAGAAAACTAAAAGATGTGTGTACTGTTTCCATGGCAACTCTGCTATTCATTTCACCTAAGTTTTGCAGGGGTGGAGATTACATAAGAATGGATTGACTGTGGGTGCCTGTGTATGAATAAAAAGAAGTATTATGGTGGCCTCAGTTCTGGATCCTAAACAGACTTAGCTAAATATTTTGGTCCCCAAACTGGGCAGCACTCTTTCCCTAATGCTACTGAATATGTAAACAAACTATTATAAAAGACAAGTGGAAATAACATATGCATCAAAACTCTGTTTATTTGTGTAATTGATCTCCATTAATGAACAAACACACACAAAATCATTTTTTTCCACTCAGTTGGTCATTCAGATGAGCTTTGATAAATAATCTTAATGGAAAACCATTAGTAAACATTGTTAACAACATGTAATTGATCCATATCATGTTACACTTTACACATCTACACAAAGCGTTCCATCCATCCATGCGTTCAATTGTTCCTTGCTTGTGTAAGAATCAATAGACAGCACTGATGCAGAGAAACTATAAATGAAGCTTAAGTTAGATGCATGACCACACCATCAACCTCAGCACACAGAACAAGCCTAGTGTGAGTGCTGCATCTGCGCCACTGACATAATGAACAAATAAATGAACCAGAGCATGAGAATATGAAGCGATCGAGGTTCCTAAATGAGCAAATAAACTATTCGGGGGATCGGATGTCATACACTTACTGAACTGATATGCGTACATATGAGAAAGGCACTTGATATCTGATAGGGTTTTGCTTCATCTGTTGCTAATATTATTTCATACAATGATATTATTGATAAAAAATTATTCTGCTACAGTTGACATACAAGATTGTACTTGAGATTGCCAATTTGTCTGCCCGTTTTTAATGTTTATCACTATCACAGGCTGGAATCTGTCCGTGGTATCAGATAAGCTAGAAAGAATGCTGCGTGTTTTACTATTCTAGATGCAAAAACAAAAATATGCTTAATATCAACCTGTAGAGCTAGACTAAGCCCAAAAAAGGCCAAAATCAGACATGAAGCCAGCATTATAAAGAACATTGCGCTCTTAAATTCTACACAGAAACATTTTAGGCATCAGCTTGTGCACAACACTACAAAATAGGCCTAGTTCAGAATTTATTGATATAATAATTAGTTATACAGAACTAGGTGGGATAGTAAAATGTGTAAATTACACACATAACACACATACACACACACACACACACACACGCAGGTTTGTTTTTGTGAAAAGTGGGGACATCCCATAGGCGTAATGGTTTTTATACTGTACAGACCGTATATTCTATTGCCCTACACCAACCCCACCCATTAACCTACCCTTACAGGAGACTTTGTGCTATTTCAGATTTTCAATACACTCCATTCTGTGTGATTTATTCAGAATTGGCCACAGAAAGATTACTGCAGGTGCATGTAAAATGAAATTCATTAACCCAACAAATGAACTTGTTACTGTATTCACAAGTTATTTTATAGAGAGACTAAAAGTGGTGTTCAAACCGTGTGTGTGTGTTTCTTCACACATGCAGTCTTTTCCCTATCAATCCATTCAAATACACACTGTTAATGCCGCAGAAGCCAACGGTTTGACAGATTCAGCTTTCCAAGATGGTGAGATGATACTGTGCAACTGACAGCTATGAAAACTATCATTATGTGCTGTGGTATTAAGGCAAGATGTTCTTGGTATCTGGTTGCTATGGAAATATATATTTAAAAAAAAAAAAAAAAAAAACATGTCAGTGTGCTTATTTCTGTCACTGAGGTTACCAGGAAACTGTGTCTACAGTTTATTTTTAATAGAAACTGTGAAAACCGGTTCATATCTATGGGAAAATATACACCCGCACATAAAGAAATGGGTTTTTCAAAATACCTGCTGTGACATTTTCACTCTTATGCTCGTTCTTCCAAAATAACTAACAGTACTGTACACAAAAATACTTGGCAAATAGCAGGATGAGAAACTGAGAATATATGACGCTAGGCTTAAATTGCCAAGAGGAGGCTGCTCATAACTGCAAATAAAATACACACAGATGCTAAAACTATAGGTAATAGCCAGGATGCTCCTGAACATGCACCTCAAAAAAGTCTCAAGGCTATGAAAAAAACATGACATGACAGTAAGACTTTCTTGTTTAATGGAAAGAAATTAGTACTTTTACTCAGCAAGGACGCACACAATTTATCAAAAGTGGCAGTAAAGACATATATATGTTATAAATGGTTTCCATTTTAAATAGATGCTGTTCTTTTTAACTTCCTATCACAGTGTCCACACAAATATTAAGCAGTACAACTGTTTTCAACATTGATGATAATAATAATAAATGTTTCTGGAGCAGCAAATCATAATATCTAATATATATATCATTTTTGGTGAGAGTAAGAGACATCTTTCAAAAACATAAAAAACTTACCAACCCCCAACATTATATATTTTTAAACAAATCATTATGTGCATCACTTTTGCCTTCATGCATACTAGTGTGATTCAAACATGCTCAAGGTTTTGTAGAACATCAAATTGGATTTTTTGCCAACATGCAAACCAACCATTTGCAAACTTCCACACTTGATATTTTAAAGTCTTTAAAGGATTTTAAGGCCTTAACTCAAGTGTCACTTCACAGTATTCAGGTCGAATTGAAAGGCTTAAAACATTTATTTCGGCAAAACCAAAACATTCGGGCTACTTTATGATATAGACAGTTATGCATGATCAAAACAATAGTTTTAATGAAGTATAGGCTAAAAAAACAGGACATGGATCCTTTAAGGCCTTGTCAAGCACCTCTCTGTTCTAACAATCCTCTTCAGATCTTTAGTCTGCTGCAGCTAATTAAAAGTGATTTAAGCGATTATGAAGGAGAAGGGAAAAAACAAGAGAGAGAGAGAGAAGGGTGGTGATACCGAGGCATACAAATACTCAACGTCTCTCACTCACACATGTACATTACTGACTCTGAATTTAGACAGACAGTCGTGTTGCTTAGGACGGGTGTGACACGATAGCAGGAGGTTGTTCTGAAAAGTGAGAGAGCAAATGATCAGCGTGACATTTCATAGTGTGAAAATCTGTCCCCAGGAACGGCAGTGGGAATGATTCATATGATTTATATGATTGGCTGTACAGTGAGTTAAGGACATTGCTTTTGTTAAGAGCATCACACAGAGACATATTCCCCTACGTTCCAAAGAAAAAGCAGTTGCTAAGGAGGAGAGGACGAGAGAAAGCAAAAGCCTTATTTTTAGATAATATGGCTATCACTATTTCTGCTTGTTGAGTGGATGCTGTCATTGGTTTGTAATTGTTCTTATTTTAATAGCCTCATCACACAGGAGTGCTGAGAAGGTGAAAGACTACTGATGGCAAAATCTCCTGAGAGCTCATTAAGAGACTCCTTACAGTCTAAATAGGAAGACTGACACCAGATGCTTCAACATATCTGATATTCAGGCTGGGTGAAGATGGTGCGAGTTGTTATTAGACCAGAACAAGATTCTTAGTGACTGTCTGTTTGAAACGTACAAATGTACCTAGAATCTGTATGACCATAGAGTGAAAAGTCTAGTTAAGGTCCTTTCAGTCCAAACTTGACGTGAAAAAGCAAAACAAGTCACCGATTAATGGTGTATTCACACCAATAGTGAAACGTATATGTGGTGGGCTGAATGAACCTCAAATTTGCCACACACGCAGCAGATAATAAACACAGAATGCAGCTGAAGCAAGTTTAACATTTCAAAGTGAATCCAGTTTGAATTAATTTAGTTGTTTGTAGTGTGAACAGAAAAATAACTATATGAAAACCCAATCTTACAAACCTGGTTCAAACCACATTTACATGTGGTTTAAAATCTGATGCTGAATTTTCTTTGCATTGTTGTATTATTTGTATTTGCATTATTTGCATCACAAAATTCTATCCATAGCAGTGTTCAAATTCACATGCGCTGAACAAACACATCTGATTTCATCCCTTCGCACACTCTCAGTACCTTGTCAAAACGCACTAATATATACTTTAGGTACTAATATGTACCTTTTACGGGTAAATAAGGTAGGTGTAAACTTTTGAAAGGGTACTGCCTCAGTTAAAGCTTTAGTACTTTTTTTCTGAGAGTACATAAAGATTTCATTTGAAAAATGAATCAGATTTGGGTGCAGTGAACAAAGCGTTGAGTAAACCTTAGATGACTGGATGAGATGAACAAACTCCATGACTTACACCATATCCTGTATTGACGGATCAGACTATAACACACTAACACCACTGTGTCTGTCAGTTCAGAGCAGATATGGTAAATTCAACACTTTAGCACACACTATCTCACATTCAAGGTTTAGTCATGCCCACCTTCATGGCTTTGGTGTGCTTTGAGTTCTCTCGACAGACATGATGGCAGGTAGAGAGGGAGTGAGGACCACTTACATAAAATTATCCCATCATCAATTGCCCTCCATCATTTGTTCGCTCGTATTTGCACAGAATCGTAGAGCATAACTCCCACACTACTGAACACTGAGCGCCGTTCTTGCAATGAATAACACTTCAGGGTTTTTTCAAGTAGTTCTGTACACACACAAACACTCAAATACAACTGTTCATTCTAGATTTATCAATACAGCAAAAAAGCACGACTACAGAACATTACCAAGTACAATTTCTCAAGATGATACAACACATCCCTCATCTGACCTACTGACACTAAAATAAGACATTCAGCCTTCAAGGATGGCAACATTTCTGCATGAATCTGCCTGCTGAATTCACATATATTAAGTAAACGCTTACACTCATACTGCACTTCTTATGATATATCCATACTTTTTGTAATCACAGCCTAATGAGACGCTCTTATTTGCCTAAAATGTTCACTTAATTTGTCACAAAACAAAGGACTCCCACAGAGAGTCTCTGAACAAAGGTACAAGCAATAAACATAAAAAACAGCATAATGGTGGAAGGATGAAGATCTTATATTGCAGCAAATAAAATCAGCCCAAGAGAGATTTTCTGTATTTGTCATTCAAGTATTCTGATTTTAATCTTTACGCATGAGGATTTTTTTTATTTTACAATTGAGTTAACAATCTAATTATTTAAAATATTTATATTTGAAATGTATACATATTGCTTCAAAAAATGTCAAAAAGTCTTGTTTAAAATGTAGTCTAGCCTTTGAAGACTTTTAAGTTAACAATTCTTAACTAGTTATTGAGAACTTGAAACAGTATTGTTATTGTTAACTAAAACAAAAATGTTTTATTTAAAAAAAAAGTAGTAACATAATTATTATTATAAAATAAATGAAAGATAGACATTTTTAAGAAACATTTTATAAAAATGATAAAAGCACAAATGAAATGAAACTGACAAAACAAAAGCTAATTCAATATATTAGTAAATCCTATAATAACTTGAAACTCTTTTCACATTTTATGTATGAGGTCAGAAGCTGCATTAGAAAGAGTTTCAGTGTCTCCGAGGATGAAAGCTCTGACAGAATTACTCACGTGTGCCATCAAAGCGCTTGGCGATGGTGTCAAGAAAGGTGTTCTGAGGGGCCAGGAGCCCTTTCATCACTGGCATGATGACTAATCCTCAGAGCTCCATCACATACAGAACAGAGAGCGAGAGAAAGTAGAGAGGTGAGGTGATTCTGTCTGAAGTTCAAACTGTTGGAGGCTGCCTTATACAAGGTGCTAATGGCTGCTTGTTAAGGACTGTATCAGTTCAGTTGAAAGCCTTCTGCAGCAGTTTCACTCCAATCTTCAGTGTCTCTGCTTTAAAGAGCATGTGGTGCAGTAATCAGACGCTACGCTAAGCTCAGGAAACTGTAGTTTGGTAGGATGCATTCTTGTCGCCCAGCAGTCTATGTCTGGATGGTTAAGTTTGTCTAATTTGTGCTGATATTGCGCTTACTTTCTACAGCCCATCAGTTTGGTACATCTGCTCTGCTCTCTCTCTTGAAACAGCGGGATTTTCTGTCTTCTTCTCTCAAAAGCCGCTCAGTATACAAGGCTTCATCTCTTTCCTTTGTTGCTTGTGTTGTGTCTCTTCAATGTCCCCCTCAGTCTCCACACAGCTTGTCCACAAGTCTCTTTGAATTCCTGTTCTCTGTTGGGTTTTTTAGGTTGTCCAAATAGGAGGTCAGATGATTCTTTGCATCCTTTCCTTCCTTTTCATCTGTTGTGTCCTATCTGAGGCAGGTGCACAATCTTTACTGCATCTCTCTTCCACTCACTGCTATCTCTCTACTCTTCTGTCCCTCCCTCTTTCTCTCTCGTTCTCTTTCGCTCTCCCACTCTCTTTCATAAGGAAGAAGAGTAACAATGGAAAAAATGGCACAAGTAGATCACAGTAAATGTAGTTTCTTGAAGAACCTAAAAAATTTACCAGTTGGTTAAATTCAGAAACATTATTTATCATAATTTAATCATTGTAAAACGTGTGTATGTGTATACTCACACAGGTATTTTTTACTATTATTTCTCATATTTTTTATTTGGAATATCTTTATCAATATCTATCTATCTATCTCCAAATATAATTATTACATATAAATATCAAACTACAATGAATAATTACTGCATTTATCTTAACAGTGAAGCACTGATTGCTGCTGTGGGGATGCAAATATATATTTGTTTTCGAGAAGATAATCTATCTGAAAGCCTGAAGAAAAATATTTCGCATATAACCAAATTAATGTGGCACAAGCAGATCTCTCTAGTGACTGAGTGACAGTTATAGAGACTGTAATGGGAGCAGTACGGAGTCTTAAAACCACAAATAAAGAGACTTTAAGGGCTGAAGTGGGTTTAAAGGGACAGTGACATGACTGCATTTATCTTAACAGTGAAGCACTGATTGCTGCTGTGGGGATGCAAATATATATTTGTTTTCGAGAAGATAATCTATCTGAAAGCCTGAAGAAAAATATTTCGCATATAACCAAATTAATGTGGCACAAGCAGATCTCTCTAGTGACTGAGTGACAGTTATAGAGACTGTAATGGGAGCAGTACTGAGTCTTAAAACCACAAATAAAGAGACTTTAAGGGCTGAAGTGGGTTTAAAGGGACAGTGACATTACCAGAAACAAGAATTAGGTGGAGAGAGAGAGATGGTGTGAAAGGGAAAGCAGAACCGCCATCTGTGCTGAACAGATATTTACATATCTTACCAGACAAAAGCAGCATCACCCACAACACACACAGGAACTTCTAGAAGGATGAAATCTGAAAGGATCCAGCTCTGGGTCGATACGTACTGGCAAGGCTGCTGGAACAATCTGAAAATGTGTTATTTTCACAGGCAGTGGGGGTCGAGGGATGAACACATGGGTCTTTGAAAAGACTAATTATCTCCCCAAAAATGTGTCAGGTTGAGACAAGCTGTCACAATGATACTGGGGCAAGTTGTCACATGTGCTTATGTACGATTTTCTGTTCATGATTATTCTACTGGATCAAATGATCAGAAAAAGCCATTAAATATCACATAGGTCTTCTATATTTTAAATTCTGCTATGTTGTGGAAGAGCATTTTCTTAGTTAAGATGACAATTCATTTCATGTTAGAATGTTTGTAAAGTTGTTTCTCAAGCTTTAGGTGTGTAGTTCTGCTTTATTCTCAAGCAACTTGGTTTTATTGAAGCTTTGTGAGTTTTCATATATTTCCCAAACCCAAAAAATTGTTCTGAACTTTATTAAGCCAGTGTTTTATTTCACAATATTTACATCGTCTGCCATCTGCTGACCACAAAACATACTACATATGACTACAATCTAACAACTCCATCTTTATAAAACAAGACAACTGTGATAAAATACTCATCATTAATAACCACTGACACAGGTAATATAGCTGTTCACTATGGAAGAGAAAGGATTTCGACCTTTTGATTACCTCAGGAGTTTAATAGGTTTTTTAAAAGCACGTACAGCTTACGTTATAGAGCCAAAAAATAACATTTGAGGTATGACTGTATGTGACTTACGTTAGAAAAAAAACGTATGTCTCTTATTAGCGTAATGTTAATCATAAACCTTTTTTTGTAGGCTACTCAAATAAAAAACGTTGTTTTAAAACCTCATTAAGAATTAGCTTTCTGTGTTGGCCTACAAATTAACGTCACCAATGAACAGCTGTGCCGTGGTTTTAAAAAGCGACAAGTGTCATCGTCTTTCATAAGCGTCCAGATCCTCCGGTAGCCTGGGCATCAGATACTGCAGCGGCAGGTGCGCGCCGTCCTCGAGTCTCTTTCCCATCGTCAGGATCCCCGCGGCCTGATTCCGCGAGCCGTGCAGCAGCAGCTGCTGCAGGCGGTCCTGGACGCGTCTCTCGCCCACTTTATTACGCTTGCCAAGCGTTAGGATCCCGACAGCCGCGTCGTTATTAAAGCGGCCGATATGCCTGGCGACAGACGTGTCGTTTCGGCGTCCCACGCGGCACAGCAACTCGTATAATTTGCAGGAACTTGACGCGCTCGAGCAGCAGGTGGCCACGCCCTCTGCGTCCCGCGCCAGGTGCGCCGCCAGCAGCGCCATGAAGAGAAGCAGTTCAACTCTCTGATGGAGAGAGAGGATGCATTCAATAAATGCTGAATATTAATTAAACAGTTCAGACCTTCTGGCTAATGATATTTAAATCACTATACGGCTGACTTTGTATATTTGCATCTGAGGTTTATAACCTTTTATCCCATGAGCCTCAGTAGACGCGAACTCCGCCAAAATAATAAAAATAATAAATAAATAAATAAGAGATGCCAGGTCAGATGCAGGTATGTTTGCACATACAAGGCATTTGTTTTATAGTCACAAGCTTCCAGTACACAGAGACAACAACACACAGATAATAAAAAATAAGATAAGAATACAAAATACACATATGTATATATAAATAAACAAAAAAAAATAGAAAACAAAACTGAAAAATAAAATAAATTGTATGTACAGGTGTGCTATACATAGAACAGAATAAGATGTAGGCAGGTACTAGGATGTAGGGTGATAATAAATGCATATAAGGTTATTGCACATATTTGTATTGCACAATGGGGAGAACATTTTAACTTTGCATGAGAGAAGAAACTGTTCTTGTGCCTGGCTTGTCCTGCTATTCAGTGTCTATTTATCTGATTGATTCGTTTCTAAAATAAATTATTTTCCATTATCTGGCAGGCACAAATTGAAACATTTCAACACAATTAATGAAGTTAAATTAAATATCAATAGAATAAAACTCTTTTTATTCCAAGAATTCTGAGCTCTAATTATTATGGGTGGGCAGCTATCAATACAAACACTAGTTACTAATAGGCTCGTTGATTCATTTTTGCTATAATTGTGGAGGAAAAATAAACATCTGTGTTTTTGAGTTAACCTTCAGTTAAATGTTTTAAAAACTATTCTCTTTTGGAAAGTTCACTGACTGCCTAAATGACTCTTTAGCAGCTGCAGCTTGTATCATTTTTTGCTTCAAATTAAACTTTATGATCAGCATGAATGTCATTGCAAATTAAAATGTATTATCCCCAGATGGAACCATTAAAATTTAAGCCTTCAGTTTTAAATCGCTGAAATAATTTCTGACTGGTCTTACCTTGGCTGTGCAGTCCATGCGTCTGGCTACTGCCCCGGTCTTGTTGTAGACAAATGTCATGTATCTGATGGACTTCAGTGTCGATGGTCCTTTCACTCTCTGATACGGGACTAGTGTTTTTATACACAGGTGCCACACACCCCTCCGTCCTCCGAGATTAATTATAGGCATAAATTAGACTGACAAAGAAAACCAGCTGATATACCCCCTTTATATCTTCAATGTCATGTTTCTCATTTGAAGCTGGATTATGATACAATAAAGAACTGTTAGGGTTGTTAGCATCTTTGTCATTAGTGTCTGCCTGTATCCAAGTAATTGTATGGAGAGCTCTTTAGGACTATTGTGGAGGGGCAGACAAGCTTCGTTAGCGAATTCCAACAGAATGAGTGTGAGACGAGGACTGGACTTAATTAGCTGGATATGAAGAGGGTCCTGATACAGTGACAAAAGGCTGAATGGAATAAAGGAGCAACAACGCCACGGTGTCACTAACAAATAAAGCAGCAGGAGAATATGAATGACAGGATGCCTTTGTGTGAAGCAGAAGGTCAGAGAGCAGTCAGAGTTAATGACCACATACACAGGTAGATGGACCGTCCCAACTCACCACAGAGAAAGAACAGTCTGTTTATGTGATGTGTGATGGATTGCATGAGTAATGGAACAATGCCAAAGTCTTGGGTTTGACTCCCAGAGGACATTACTGACAAAATGTATTTCACGAATGCACATTGAGTCTAAAACTTTACTCTACCTTTCAAAAAATGTAGGGTCATGAATTAAAGACATTTATAGACATTTATAATGTTACAAAAGATCTCAATTTCAAATAAATGCTATTCTTTTGAACTTTCTATTTAAAGAATCCTGAACAAATATATACGGTTTCCACAAAAAAAATACACAACACAACTGCCTTTAACATTGAAAATAATATGAAATGTTTCTTGAGCATCAAATCAGCATATTAGAATGATTTCGGAATAATCATGTGACACTGAAGGCTGGAGTAATGATGCTGAATTTCACAGAAATAAATTGTTTTAAAGTAGAAGAAGTTACAATAATATTTCACAATGGTACTGTTCATACTGAATTTTTGATCAAATAAATGCAGCATTGGTGAGCAAAAGACTTATTTCAGAAGCAATATAAAATGTACTGACCCCAAACTTTTGAACAGTAGCTTATGTCCTCAAAATATTTGAAAATGTAATACAACATAAGTATAAGAAATGACCTGGAGACGTTTCTGATGTCAATTAGCTTTTATATAACACCATGTGGGCTTTATAAACGACGGACATCATATCAATCAGATGTTATTTGACATTAATGTGACAGTAAACACCCAAATTCTTTGACCCAAACTATATTTTCCACCCTGGTCCCCTCGTCTCCCAACCGTTCACATTTCCTCTTCCTGTGAAGTTTCCACCGATGAAAACTGGTACAGAATGACACCTGTTTACACAAATATAAAATAACTTCCATTTTAATGAACACCTACCCACAATATTAACAGCAGTAATAACAATATTCATGAACAGGGTGTATTATTGGGTGTGATGTGTTCCTTAATGAGATGGTCAAGTGTCCTTTACTTTGTCTTAAAATTATTAATTCTTCATTTATTGAAATATTTATTTGCTTGTCTGATCCTCAGTGGTTCTTTTTTCAATGACTGAGATCCGCATTTTCCCAGAGTTTCTATTCTTTCCAGTAGAGCCTATCTCACCGGGACATATCCAGTTTCCAGTTTAGAAACAATATACACACTTTTCCTTATTCAAAATACACCACATACGCATCACACACACACATATATATATATATATATACAGTGGTGTGAAAAGGTTTTTGCCCCCTTCCTGTTTTTTTTTTATTTTTTGCATATTTGTCACACTTAAAAGATTCAGATCATCAAACTAATTTTAATATTATACAAAGATAATGCAAGTAAATGCAAAATGCAGTTTTTAAATGATTTATGATTTTAATTTATTTTATTAAGGGAAAAAAGCTGTCCAAACCTGCCTGGCCCTCTCATTGAAAATGTAGCCTTTTCTAGTTGAAGAAACTGCATAATTTCTTTTATCAGGGCAGAGCACGGTGTTCTTTTTTTTCCATTATTAAACATTGCCCATCATGCCAGAACTAGATTTGAAAATATATTTAATAAATATTTGTAATAAAAAAATTACATTTAACATCATCATAAATGCAATATAAGGGTCCATCCTGCAGGGTTCAGTCTAACACAAGGTGACTGAGCACATAGAGCCGGTGACACTGCATAAATTCACAGCACAGCCAGAATCCTCCCAATACCCTCCATAAATCAACCTCTCCTGCTCTCTTTCTGGAAACGGCCCAGAGGGGAGCGGATGAAGGGGACAGAGACACTGTGAGAGGATGGGACAGGGAAGGGGGAGGGAGGAGGTTCAGGACAGCGTGTCTCCTCGTCCTGTGTGAATGTCCCTTAAAACAGTGTGCCAGGAAATTTATAAGCTTTTATGTATGTATTTATGTGTGTGAAAAGACATTTTGAAGGTACATAATAAATAAATGCTAATATACAAGGACATATTATCAAACCACGTACACCTTCGCCTGCAAAACATGCATAACCACACATAAATTTGCTTTATATCTTTCTTACAAGGACACCAGTTCTCCCCAGCCTTGCTTCTTCATTGGTACAAATCTAAGCCTTTGACACAACTGCCATTTTCCTTAACAAATCAAAGGAAATTGAATTTTTTAGGTATGACTGATTGACGCTTATTTGTCCATTTTAGCAGATGCAACTGCATGGACTAATTTCTAAAACTTCTCTTCTCTTGAGTTATAATTTAAGATTCAAACATGAACCAGCCAATGAAATCTCCCAAGCACTTTCAGGAGAACTGCATCATGAGGTCACCTAGCGCTCCTAACCAGAGTAAAACAGATTCAACTTTACTCAACGTGATGACAACTCCCTAGGAGAGCACTGCAACATCAGCTGCACTGCGTTTTTACTCATTTAGACTGCAGTGACGCTCTTTATGTGGCCTGATGAGACACGGACAGGACAGGTGAGACTAATACAGGTGGCTGGATGCTTTCCCTGCATGTGCTCCAGCACAGATCCTCGGAGGACACCTGCATGGGTGCCCAGAGCTGAAGAGGCTCCTTGACCTGGATAGAGGAGTCTTTTGCCATAAATAAGTGATATATTTTAAAACGGATGAATTATGCATATGGGCGCGACGCATATAGACTCTTAGGCTGTGGGGAGAATAGAGGCTAAGAGCACTGCAGAAAGACAAGGTGGTACATACTTTATAAAGCCTGGATGAAACACTTCAGTGTACTGGCTGACAGTTTGATGTCACTTCCTGGAGTCAGGACTCATATAACCCATCTAAATGCGTCACAGGATCAAAGTAAGCATGAAATTAAGTGGTTAATCTGCACAATGAAGCACAAAATATTTCAAATGAATGATTCGTTTTGGGGGTCCGTGCAAAATTTGAGAGAAAACTAAATGTAAAAATATAGGCCTAGATTTTTTAGAGATGACAAAGTTAAAGTGTTAACTTCGAAAATGTATTAAATATATTAAATATTTACTTAATATATAAATTATATACATTAAATATATAACATTTATTTAATACAATAATTTTTAAAACACTGCTGTGGAAAGGGTTTTATAAATACTTTTATAAATACATATATTGTACATATAAAATAAAAGAGTGTAGAAAAAAATATATTCTGTTAATGTTACACAATTATTAATATTCAGATATCAATATTTATTAATAATTCAGATTTTCAAGATACATTTTTTTTTATAATTGCTGTTAGCTATAATACAGTGACGATATAATTCTTTTAACATCACACTTTAAATATCACACAATATGTTTTTCACACAGTATTAATGGATTTTCAATTTCATACATTTATACAAAATTTGTGTGTCCTTCACAGTTATATAATTATATTGTTTTGAAACTATATTTAGTTACATACACTAACATACACTTGTTTATAATTATTTTAAAAAGTATTTATATAAGTAATTTAATTAAATTCAAAATAAAATAAATTTTATTTAAATTATTCAAAAAAATGTAGATCAAGAAACGTATTCCAATCGGATATAATTCCCAGAATCAAAACCGGTCTGGCCTGAAGATTCCCACCCCTAGTTATATTTGGGGGTGTCAAAAAAGTTGAATCAAAAAGTTAGAAAAACCATTATTTAATGCTGCGAAATGGATTTATATCAAGTCTGGCTGTAATTGCATTCAGTCCTGTGCATGTGGAACAAAAGTAAATAAATCGGCTGATACATACAAAGACGCACAAACAGTAGAGTTTCTGTGAAATGCAAACAGTTCAATCCGTTTTAGGCCTCTTTAGTGCTTTAGTCTAAAGTAATCTAATTAAATTAAAGACTTAATTAAGACAACAATCCGCCCCACCTGTGCTGCATACTTGCTCTGCAAACACACACAAACCTATTTTAACAAAAAACTCTTTATACCTATTCTAAATACATAAAACACCCATTAAATATACAACTAAATACTCTAAAACGTAGATATTTCAACAAGAGTGAATTGCCAATGACAGTGAAATTAAATCTACAACTAGACCAGACACACATCCGTACCGTTGTTCCGCAATTTGACACTTTCATTAACGCTAAAGGTGACATCTCCTAATCTTTGTTCCCACTGTGTGCGGTTTATCTGTTTGCACAAGTAAGGACACAATTAATCTGTTAGGAAACATGGCACTTTGGTGAAGCTTATCTGATCATGAGCACCACAAATATATAAACACATCTCCAGAGAGATAAAGAGCGCGCAAGAGTGAGAGCTGAAAAGAAGGGGCAAAAAAAAAGTAGATATTTTCAAGTTATGGACAGTTCTTTTGTTTTACCATGTTGCCAGGACTACAGATAAAGATGTCTGACAATGTTGTTAGCAATCTGCACAAATTAATTTTCACAGTGTTGGTGGGATAATGAGTAAGACTGAAAAGATACCTGGGGTATCATTACAGGTTAACTGTCTTTCCATGTGCTACAGTATATGGAAGCTGACTGCTGTTTAGAGATGCATAGTATATTACAATATATATTACCATCATCTAACATTTAATGAAAGCTGTTACTCCAGTCTTCAGTGTCACATGATCCTACAGAAATCATTCTAATGTGCTGATTTGCTCCACAAGAAACATCATTTATTATTATCAATGTTGAAAAACAGTTGTGCTGCTTGGAAACCATTATGCTTTTTTTTTTAGTATTCTTCAATTAGAAAGTCAAAAAGAACAGCATTTATTTGAAAATGAAATGTTTTGTAACATAATAAACGTCTATACTATCACTATTGATCAATTTAATGCATACTTGCTGAAAAAAATATTAATTTCTTAAAAAAAACAAAAAAAAAATCTTACTGACTCCAAATGTTTGAATGTGTAAATATTTATTTTATTTGTGTTTTTAAAGATACTATATATTCTGAATTATAATACCATATATAACGTAAAAGTCATTTAGTGTTGTATTTTTATTTATACAAAATAGCATAGCATTTTAAAAACCACCATTTATCATTTATATCACCATAAATAATGTTTTATTACCTGAAAGCTACAAGAAGCTGCATAGTAGACACTCCTAGTACCAATCAATGAGATAAAAGAGCAGAGTACAGGACGGACTTCAATATAAAGATCCTATACTAAGGTAAATACTATGTTGGGCGACACATTTGTATTAATAATAATAGCAACCATAACCATATGATTGCTCTACAGACTTTTATTTTCATATCTTTCATAAAAATCCAAACATATAATTTTATAAATTACCATGTTCTGTAATTCCACGGCTTTAGGGTGCGGGTTTAAGGATCATGTAGTTTCAACTTCAGCCATTGTAAGGTACACAACGATGTCAGGACAAAAGCTATTTAATTGTGGCCTCGGCTAGCGTGAAATCTGATTGACTGTGGTTCAGCTGCAAACCAGGAAACACTTTGAGTAGTTGCACTGAATGCAAACCTATTAGCAACCCTGTAATGATTATCCCCTATACTAAAGTGTTTTACCTTGTGCTAAATAAGGCCCTGGTGTATACATGCCTCAATCCATAACATAAAGAATAGGTTCAAACCTTCAGCACAGTGATGTTCCAAGCGTAACTCTCCATGGCCTTCTGTAGCTTCCTCCCTTTCAGTCCTTCTCTCGCCCCGATCCGATGCAGATCCTCATGAAAGTCCAATCCTGAAAGTCCAATAAAGCAACATCTGTTATAATTCCTAGCCAGCATACAGTGGACCTCAAGAATGTTTTGTACATATGGGCAAAGATATCACAGAGTAATATGGATGTATTGTTATTGTTAGAAGCTGTTTTTTTCTTCCACGCTGCCACAGGACAACCGAATTGCAGTCGTGACTCACTCCATATATCATTCATAACAGTCACACAGATAAGAAAAAACAAACAGAGCACTTTGACAAATGGATGGATGGACAGATGGACGAACTAAAATGAAAACAGTATGTGGAAATAAAAAGTATCTGCTTCAAACAATAGAGCTGATGAAAGGCTGACTGTACGATTCAGAAACGTTTGTTAACAGCATCTCAGTGTCAGTGAGCCAGTCTGACGGCAGATAAGAAAGGGCTGTTTATGTTGACAAAAATCGCCGGCACAAATGTTCTCTCAAGTAGAACAGTTTATATCAGACTACACACTATCAAAAAGATGTTTTCTGCCTAGTAAACAAAAGTCCATTTTGCACCAATAGCCATCAAGGCAGCTCAAGGTACTTTCTGTTGGATATTTCTGTCACAAATATCTTTCAGGTTAAAGAGAGAAAAGCAATGTTCACCCTTAAAAAGTGAAAGGCAGTTGGCACCGATAGCCTCGTGGTTAGTGCGTCAACATGTAGCACTCACAACATGTAGAACTCACGGCAACCTGAGTTCCTTTGCCCATCCTGCTCCCCCCCTCTCCAGCCAATACTTTCCTGTCCTCTCACAATAAAGGCATAAAAAGTCCATAAATATAACTTATTTATTAAAAAAAAGTGAAAGACAGGTAATAAAAATGGTCTGTCTTAAGGTTTTTTGGAGGCAAAATCCAGTCATTATAATAGGAATCTGCGCAATCGGAAGATTCGAGTGAGGGCAAAAACGTTCCATGCACAGATTTACTTCTGTACAAGCTCATTTGTTTTAAAAAGTAGTTTAAAGGCGCACTGAGCAATTTTGAAAAACACTTCTGTTAGCAGTGTCGGACTGGGTCCCAAAACACACTTGTAGCCAATCAGCAGTAAGGGGGCGTGTCTTGTACTGATAGAGAGAAGAGAGCGCTCAATTTGAGTGCACAGGACGGATATTAGCAGATTGACTATATATAGAGAGAACTGGAAGATAAAAAGAGGAAAATATCAGAGGAACAAAACATTAAAAAGAAGGCTTACGATCAGGCAAGAGGTAGGACCCGTGTAAATATCGGAGCAGCTTTCCAGCGGAACTCAAGAAGCGGGAAGGCCTGGAAGCAGAAGCCGAGGCTGCGTTGTTTCTTCTTGATAGGTGAGTAATGTTGATTTTGCTTTGTTTCACAGAACTTATCCATGAATCGACTTTGCTTGGGAAGTCGTGGCCTAATGGTTAGAGAGTCGGACTCATAACCCAAAGGCTGTGGGTTCGAGTCTCGTACCGGCAGGGATTGTAGGTGGGGGGAGTGAATGTACAGCGCTCTCTTCCACCTTCAATACCACGACTGAGGTGCCCTTGAGCAAGGCACCGAACCCCCAACTGCTCCCCGGGCGCCGCACCAAAAAAAATGGCTGCCCACCGCTCCGGGTGTGTGTTCACGGTGTGTGTGTGTTCACTGCTGTGTGTGTGCACTTTGGATGGGATAAATGCAGAGCACTAATTCCGAGTATGGGTCACCATACTTGGCCACATGTCATGTCACTTTCACTTTCACTTCTTTCCGCGATCGTCGTTATGCCAGGGTTGTGTACGTACGTGTGGGGCAGAGATATCAAAATAGGTGCGAGGTCCTGTTGGGCTATGGGCGTGTTTGTTTTGGTGCTTTCAAATATCAACATTGTTTGGCAAAAATCGCTTAGTACACCTTTAAACGTGGCTTCTGTGTGAGTGGTGCTTCATGCATTGCTACACTATTGGACAATGATGTTTTTTTTTGCCAGCAAAAATAAAACAAAATAAAATAACGTAAAATTAAAGTAAATTAACAATAATAATAATAATTATTAATTAAAATAATAAATTAATTGCAACTTCATATTCCACAACTGCTCTTTTTCAATGTAGTTTTATATCCTTACATCTAAATTGTGACTTTATATCTTAAAATGTGACTATTTCTTATATAAATTTTTATGTGAGGTTGAAACGGATATCCTATGACATACAAAGGGTAAGAGAAGCAGCAGCAAAGTAGTGCTCAAATCACACACACTTTTCACACTTCCTGTTTCTTAAATTCACTGCCTATTTGACTTTTACTCTGGTTTTCACACTCTCTCTCATGGACAAAATCACCCACAAACCTACAGAACACACGCTTGTGACATCCTGAATGAAATGCTCGATATGATGCATTTAATGCTCTAGAGATATGATGCTCTAGTGCACACGTGTAAGAGAAACATCTGAGGTGCCGTTTATATGACGTTTTCAGCCAAAAACGGGAAACTTTTTATACGTTTTGCCTGTTCGTTTACATGACAACAACGTTTTTGGGACTGAAAACCCATATTTTTGAAAACGGGTATGTAGACATGCGCAGTATGTGTCGATTTTAAAGGCAAGCGTGAACAAACATACACAACAATGGCGGAGTACACGGTACTGTTGTTGCTGCTCAAGAGTTTGCTAACGCTTCTTCAGCAAAGTGTGGATTTATTTCACCAATATTACAACCAACAGCAGAGACGCATCATATACAACATATAATCGTCACTTCCCTACTGTTTACTCACAAGGTGACAGCACCAACTACTGGCCTGGCATACTGTACGTAATACAGCATTTTTGGCCATTTTCGTGGATATGTGTAAACGCGAATCGTTTTGAAAACGTTGACGTGTATACGTGAAACTTTTTAAAAACACAAGGGAAAAACTTTTCTGTTTTCGACTACATCGTTGTCGTGTGAACGTGGCCTGAGTGTGTATTTGTGCAAGTTCAGACGCACCCCCTTTAGGTGCTAAGCCTGAAGGTGTCAAAATGCTCCCTAACACCTGCCCACCGTCCACTTCGCTCAGCTAGGACTGGGTCCAAGAACAGCTCCTCTCGTCTCCACTGCCAAAACTGATTTTATGCCAAGAGACTAGGCTAGCTAGTCATAAATACTCTTTTTTTTAAAGTAAAAATCGGCTGCAGTTGCTCAGCATTCATATGATTTTACATAGGCCTCGAGGCCACTAGTGCAGAGCTGTACACGAGAACAGCAAGTTTATTTGCTTACTATGTCAGTATTCTGACAACATTGTTATCTAAATGAGCTCATCTGGAGCTCCACATTTTCATGGGCACAGAGCGAGGAAGGCCTTGTGAAAAGGAAGGAGTAATAGGGCTGCAAATAACAACAGATTCCATCATTTCCACACAATGTACTTTTCCGAGGTGTCAGTGAGTGAAGGGACAGCAGGCTTGTGCCTGCAAGCCTTTGAAGTTTGATACAGATGAGAGTGTTTAATGACAGACAAAGTTGCCCTGTTACGTTTAAATGTCATGTCAAGTAAATTATTATGAATATAAGCTGAACGCATGTAGTTATATTTATATACATGCACATGTGTGTGTTTGAATGCATATGCGCATGAATTTCAATTAAGTGTGAGAGTTAGGCCTGAAACATCCATCCGTCCACCTGACGTATTGCAAACCCCAAATAGGTCACAGATCTATTCTGATGAGTCACGGACACCAGGTAAAAACTATAGTAAATGTATAATATAATTCTGCATTGTTGGAATCATTTTATTGTTAGTGTAAATTTCAAAATGCAAAACTGATTAACAAGTTTCTACCCTTCTGAAGCCATGATTTAACATCGAGAATTGTGACATCATGATTATCCCTCGACATGCTCTTTAACATGTGTCATTGTCATATGTAATCAAGGAGGTGTGTTCTAGCAGTGAGTCTATCAGTGATTTGATTTCGGCATTTTTCAGTAACCTCTCACTGCAGAACAAAGATCCAGGGGGCGGGGTTGGAGCCACATCTAGGGGTGGAGATTGGTAGGTTTAGGGATCAGGGGGTGGAGACGGGTAGGTTTAGGTATATGTAAGGTCGGAGGAGTTGGATCTGGATCCAACCACGCCCCCTGGATCTTGTGTTCTGCAGTGAGGACCATCTGGCATTTTTGCCAAAACTCCTGTTATAATTACTGTTCTACGAGTCAACAAGATTTGCATTATGTTTTCACTTGTTAGTTAAGATGAAAGTATTTGTGAAACTGCAGAAATCGTTCGGCTACAATGGGAGTAGTACTATAAAATATATTGCTATAATCAGCAGCACTTTTCACAATTAATTCATCTTGGTGGCTGTTATAGTAAAAACGCAGAAATAGTTTTTGATAGCGTTCCACATCTAATGCTCATTTCATATGCAAAGATGTTAGCCAATCATAGCAGTGGTCATTTACTTTGAAGTCTCACAGCAGACACGCCCCTTCCAAAGGAAAAAAAACATACTAAAGGCCGTTTCACACTGAGCGCGATGCGAAAAAACGAGCCGAATCGCCGACGATCGTTGCTTTCACACCGAGTGCGAAACAATTAATCGCCTTCTGCTAATTCACGCCTGCACGCTAGGTAGCGCCGACCAGCAATGCATTTTTTCCTCATGTAGCCTATGTATCACTGTATCATATATATGGCTTTTTACATCGTCCACGGCTCAATATACAGCATTAACTTTTGGTTCTTCATCAGAAACACAAACTATCCATAATGCTTACAAGAAAATATAATTAGAGGTACAATAGCATCAAGCTACAGTTCAAAATGTATGTAATTAATGTTTTTGCTCAAACCCCACTTTAAATCATCATCGAGTGCTTGTAATAATAACTTCTGATCTAAAACATCTAAAATGGGTTTTGATTCTATAATAGGCAAGCATGCACTCTTTGTATGTTATAATGGACCTGCTTGTCATTTGTCATAAACATCCTTTGTTATAAAAAATACCATGAGCTGCATAAAAACATATACAGAAAATATATCATATGAATAAAAATATATCTCTCTTTAGACACCAACAACTATCTCGACATCCATATTCTTTGTATGTTGGTTGAAAGTCCTCTACTTCTGTGTTTTTAGGCTCGTGCTCAATACAGTCTTTGAGCGCCACTGCGTTGACCTTTTGGGTAACTGCAGTTGCTCTGGCCACGTGATGTAATTGTCATAAAGCAAAGCCAGACACAACGGGTAAGTGAAAGACAGGATGGTTTATTGGTACAGGGTGTGGAGGAGTGGAATGGGTTAGGTTAAGGCAGGTGAGTGTCAACAGAGTGAATGATTCCCGGGTTCTTATCTGAGTGTCTGATGCCGGTTTCGTGGGAGATCGTGGAACAGCTTCCAAGGAGTCTTTGGAGGATCACGGGAGAACCAGAAGCTAAGTCTTTCTAGGAGAATATCATATATAGAGAGTCCAGGGCAGTCCATAGGAGTGAACGGTAGACCGGACAGTGATGTGTGTGTGTATTTGTAGTGTGGCTTGATTGGTGACAGCAGGTGCGGGTGATCAGAACTCAGGTGACTGTGATCGGGTGATTATCCGGGCTGGTGACTGCAGTGACTGATGAATCCCTGACATTACCCCCCCCCCTCCAGGAGCGGCTTCTGATGCCCTCATGCGGCGATGGGGGCGGCCACGGCTTCTGGCTGGCGACCAGGATGGGTGCGATGGAAGTCCTCCAGTAGCAAAGGGTCCAGAATGACGTCCCTGGCCACCCAAGAACGTTCCTCCGGTCCATAACCATCCCAGTCTACTAGATACTCCAGCCGACCACCCCGTCGCCGCGAGTCCAGGATGTCTCGGACAAGGTAGATGGACGGTTGGTCAAGGATTTCTGGAGGAGGAGGCTCGTCGGGTTCAGTGGGACCTGGAGCAGAGGGAGAGTGCGGTTTAAGGAGTAACACATGGAAAGTGGGGTGAATTCGGTACCTGGGTGGGAGTTGGAGTTCGTAGGTGACTTCGTTGATCTGCCTCTGTATCGGGAACGGACCAATGTAGCGGGGACTCGGCTTTTTACAGGGCAGGTGGAGGTGCAGATCCCAGGTGGACAGCCATACTTTCTCTCCTGGATGGTAAGTGGGAGTGGAAGTACACCGAGTATCTGCGAAGGCTTTATGCCTCCGCGCTGTACGTCGTAGATGGAGGTGAGCTGAGTCCCACACTCTCTCGCTCACTCGGAACCTCAGACGGTTCTCCTGTCCACGGGAAGAGCGGGGGCTGGTACCCGAGTATGCACTGGAACGGCGTGAGGCCGGTGGTGGTCTGGGTCAGGGAATTCTGTGCATACTCGGCCCAAGGGAGGAAACGGCTCCAGCTGTGTTGGTTGTCGTGACAGTATGCCCGGAGGTAACGTCAGAGTTCCTGGATCTTCCTCTCAGTCTGGCCATTTGTCTGGGGATGGTAGCCTGAGGATAAGTTGACCGTGACCCCTAGTAGTTGGAAGAATGCCCTCCAAATGCGGGAGATAAACTGCGGTCCCCTGTCAGAGACTACATCCTCGGGAACTCCGAAGTTTCTGAAGACGTGAGTGAATAAACTTTCTGCAGTGTCGAGAGTGGTTGGAAGTCCTGGGAGGGGGATTAGCTTACAGGCTTTGGAAAACCGATCTACGACCACCAAGATGCAGGTATTCCCATCGGAGTTGGGTAAGTCAGTCACAAAATTGATTCCCAGGTGAGACCAGGGTCGATGGGAATCGGCAGGGGCACTAGCTTGCCTACAGGGAGGTGACGAGGGGTCTTGGACATGGCGCAGACCTAGGACGTACCTGATGACATCCTGGGTCATACTGGGCCACCAGTGCCGAGCTTGGAGGAGCGAGAGGGTCCGTTGGCTGCCTGGGTGTCCAGAGCCCGGTACATTGTGAACGAAGCCCAGAAGGGATTGTCGTTGGGGAGTGGGCACATACGTTTTCCCTTCTGGGCCTCCCGGCGGAGCAGGTTCGGTAAGAGTGGCGGCTCGAATGTCCTCGTCGATGTTCCAGTGAATGGGGCTTACAATCAGGGCTGGAGGGAGAATGGGCTTAGGATCGGAAGGTGTGTCTGGGGAGTGAATGCGTGAGAAGGCATCGGCTTTATTGTTACGATTCCCGGGACTATAGGTGATGGTGAACTGAAACCTGGTGAAGAACAATGCCCAGCGGGCTTGGCGTGGGTTAAGTCTCTTGGCTTCTCTGAGGTATTGGAGATTTTTGTGGTCGGTAATGACTGTGACCGGATGGTTTGCTCCCTCCAGCCAGTGCCGCCACTCCTCCAGGGCAAGTTTGATGGCCAACAACTCCCGGTTGCCGATGTCGTAATTCTGCTCCACTGGGGTCAGTTTCTTAGAATAGTATGTGCAAGGCTGGAAGCGAGGAGGCTCACCAAAACGCTCCAGCGAGTCACCTCACACGAGTCCCATCTGATCTCTGGAGAATGGAGAACTAGCCAGGGGCGTCCCAGGATGATATCCACGGTGGGTCCCTCCAGTACCAGAAACGTGATTTCCTCCTCGTGGAGAGTGCCAATCTTGAGCCGTAGTGTCGGTGCTCGATATTTCACCCACCCCCGTCCTAGTGGTTTTCCCTGGATGGTCTCGACTCGGAGCTCCTGGGCATGATGTTTCCGGGGCAGATGGAGACGATTCAATAGGTCCTGAGATATGAAATTGCCCGAGGAGCCAGAGTCGACAAGGGCAGGGACTGAAACAGAAAGGTCTGGGGTGAGTAGTTGTACCGATAGCATTGACAACGTGGAAATGACAGGGTCTAGTTGGAGGGTACTCACCGCAGGACGTGGGGGTCTGACTGGGCAGGTCCTGATGTAATGATCCACCGCCGCGCAGTATAGACACTAGGGCTGGGTGTCGAGTTCAATACGTTTTAGGCACCGACCAAATTACCTCGATACCATCGAGTATCAAAAAACGTCTTGTCGTTCGGTACCACATTTCGATACCTACGGGGTCAATCTCATCAGCGTCAGTGAGCCAATAAGCCTGCAGCACTAGCCGGTGTGTTCGACTAGAGGCGCGGCACAGATCGATCATCCACGAGAGCGATTCGAAAGCGCACGGAGCTCTCTTTAGCTCTTGTGGTACTGTAATACCACCAGTATAGAGTAGCTGCGTGGAGTTCCGATCATATGCAGATGTCTGTTCATACTAACGTTACACGACCGAAAGCGCGTGTTATGTGACCATTCATGCAAACTGTAGCATCATGCTACATAAGACAATAAATCAGATTTATATTCCGCTTTTACTCAAAACTCACTTTAAACCACCATCGAGTGATTGTAATAACTTCCGATTGCCGTCTAACAGGGCCGGATTTACGCATTGCTCAAGACATTGAGCAAATAAATATAACAAACAATAGGGTAAAAAAAATGACAAACTGCAGTGACTGTGATGAATCCCTGACAGTAATGCCCAAATCTTATTGGACGGCCCGTATTTTCGCTTTGCGAAACTGAAAAGATTCATTGGACTGGTTCGAAAAAAAGCATTCGCATTTTCGGTGCGCGAATGTTCGCGGTCTATGTGGAAGCTTCCATAGGAATCTATTGTTTTATTCCAGCATGTCATTGCGTCCGATATTCGAAAAAAATACAAAAGCACATAACAAAATTATAATAAAACTTGAAAATTAAAATTAAAACAGAAAAATAAATAAAAATATGAATATATATAGTATATAAACAAACAAACAAAACACTGGTTGGGATATAAAAAAAGAAAAAAAAAACTACTTTTAAAGGGGAGGGAAACAAGCTTCTCATATCTTTGAAGCCTGTACAATATCTTGGCGGGAAAACACCTGATAATGCTAATTCAAATTTTGAACGAATGTTTGTTTAATGTGTCAAATCACACTTCTGCTGTTCACAAAAAAGGTAAATTATTCTATTCAGTTTGTGTTATGTTATGTTGCGCCTAAGAAGATTATGGTAACATCAATACAGTTTTTACAATAAACAATTTTGGCTTTAAACTATTTAATGACATTTACAAAGGCACATTATTCTTATAGCCTGACTGAAATTGGAATGCATGTAAACATCCAGAGAGGTGAAGAGTATATTTCTGGCCTGACGTAACCATGAGAAATGATAATCATCTGAACATGTGAGCAGGAACAGACAGCTATACTTGTCCAATCCCTCAATCCTCTCCATCATAATTACTTAACTCACATTTAATTAGCAGAGTCTGAAGTGTTTATTAGAATGGAGAGGACTGGACAAGGCTATCAGCGCCATCCACAGCTCAAACAGCTGCCCACCCTCCCCTCACGGTGCTAATTACGCTTCAGACCGGCAGCTGTGACACTCAGCCGGACAAGTCTAGAGCCGCGGCAGAATGTGAGAGACTGCGAGTGCTGTAGAAACGTGTTCATTTTTGAGTCAAAACCAGTAAGAGCAGAGAAGGTCACTAGCAAAAGCGTGATTCAACCTCTCCACCGGCGCGAGATAGATGGAGGTGGAAGAATGCGAGATGAGAAAGAGTGGGCGAGGAGACAGCGCTAGAGCACGCCAACCTTGTTTATTTACTGACGCTCTACTGCTCTCTAAAGCAGATTTCTCCATTAACATGGTGACACAAGACCTACCAGGGGTTCTGAGGCAACGTTATAAAACGGATTATTCCAAATTTAGCATGAGCTGCATTCGAAGCTGCTGTAAAATTACTATAAACACACTCGTATTAATGCACACATTCTGTATTAATGCACAGTGTAGCTTGGCAACCACAAATAGCCTCAAATTAGCACAATTAACTATATTGCTTAGTAGAAGATTTAAAAAAAAATTAATTTCAGATTTTTATCAATAATAATTAGACTAATTTGTGTTGTGTTATGCCTAAGGCCGCAGTCACACTAGACATTGCTCTTGACTGACTTCCATTCATAAGTCAAGCTCATGTTTAGCAGTTTCACATTTCACATTTGGTGAACGCTGACGGGCAAATTCAGATGTTGAGAAAAGATGTCACAGACTGACATCTTTAGCTGAATTGAAAGAATACAAACTTACTGCTATAAGTTCAACTTAATGCTATATTTTCACATTTGAATGTGCTCTACCATTAAAAAGTTTTGAGTCAGCAAATTAAAAAAAAAAATTTTATTCTGCAAGGATGCATTAAATTGATCAAAAATGACAGTAAAGACTTTTACATTGTACAAAAACAATTTCCTATTAATGAAAGAATCATGAAAAAAATGTTAAATTAATTTTCAATTTGAAAAGGAAGGATTACATTTATTTTAATGTTAAACATTTATTTTAAATTTGCAATAATATTTCAGAATATTTCTGTTTTTACTTTATTTTTGATCAGATAAAGGCAGACTTGGTGAGCATATTCAAAAATACTTAAAAATCTCACCAACCCCAAAACTTTGAATGCTTGTGTATTTTAATGTATTTATTTATTTAACAAAACAGAAGCCCTTAAGTGCAATATCATATCCTAGTCTCTGTTGTCTTATGAAATGTTGCGTTCTTATAATCTAGTGTAATTGCAGCTATTCAATACCCCATTTCTGCTTTAAAATCACTGCAATGCATGACCTGTGTGGCATTTCCTTTTATTAATTTATGAGATAAATTATTAATAATAAGTTTGTTTTTATTAAATTAAAACAAAAACATTGTTTTATTAAAATGTTTTCTCTCTCTTGCCCAAATCTTAGTTTTCCACTGTGCTCTGGAGAAAAATTCACATTAGCTACAGAGTAGAGTATTATAGGGTTCACTGATTATTAACTGAGCAAGAAACTGTGCGTGAGTTTGTTTCCTGTAGCTCCACTAGTAAACAGACAAAACATTACAGTCATTAATAATGCCTAATTGTGACATACTGTATTTAAATGATCAACCGGCGATGTGCTTGCACTGTTAATCTCACTGCTAATATTATGTGTATGTGTGTGTTTGCACAACATTACCTGCTCGCTGTGCTTGTGTAAGTTTAGAGTACACGCCATCGGCTGATTCGATCAGTGTCCGACTCGTCTGGATCATCTATAGGAAACCAAAAACAGGAAACAGGAAGTCAGGTCTCAGCAGGAAGTGAGACTTCCAAATCAGGAATGCCCCCCCCAGAGAAGCTCAAACTCACAAACACATTCACACACTCGTAATAAGCTCTATTGACAGAAGAGATTGAGCTGCATTCCTCAGCCCAGATAAGATGTGTTTCCTTTCGTTGTCTCTTTTGTTATTGCTACTGGTTCAATTATACTGTTTAAAGCTAAATTTTGAATCAAGTAAGAACATACACACAATATATTATGTACACACATTTGTTAAACTGCTTAGGCATTAAGCGTGGCTGTGTCTCATTCCACTCCCTGGTTTGTTAAAATGTAAATCTGTATATTGTAAACCTGAAAGCACTAACCACTATAAACTAACCTGGACCAACACAAAAATTCATGCTGGTCTAAATTTCTACTGTGAGACAAGGCAATGCATTCCTGATTCAAAGTCTAACAAATACTTTGACACCTGACAAATAGTTTGACCCTCATGGAGGCCTAATTCAAAGTGCAAATCCTACACAGCCAATCTTCGGCTGACAAGCACTGACACGCGCACACACACACACACACACACACACACAGCGTACATTCCTGCATACATTATATATGAGGACGTCTACTCATATCAAAATGGAATTATGACATGAAAGGGAAAATAAACGGCAGGGTGTGATAGAGCAGCTTTGGAGGGTATGGAGTGTGTGTGTGTGTGAGAGAGTGTGTGTGTAATACAATCAAATACACGCTCACATCTCTGCAGAATTTAATCTGTTGTAGTAAAGTCCCATTATAAAGGAACAAGCAAGAAAGAGCAGAATGCTGCAGCTATTCTGCTGTAGGCTATGACTGAATTCATAAAAGCAGTTAAAGTTAATCTACATGCTGTATAACTATATAAATAAATATTTCGATTTATAAATTTATATCTTGATTTATTATTAAGTACAGTATAAATCATATATTAAAATATAAAACAAACATATATAGGCACTTTTCTATTCAGAATTTAAATCTATATATTAATATTCACAACTATAGTTTCAGCATTTATGGCATTATATTCAGACTGCCAACTACATATTCAGGACCTATGATTATTAAAACTACACATTCTGGATTTATGACATACATGGGTTTCTGAAATGATGTTCAGATTGTCAACTATTCAGATTTACAACAATATATTCTCGATATATGACACTCTGATTTTCAATTGGGTACTCAGGATATGACTTTATATTGTATGTATTGTATGTATTTAGGATTTATAAAAATATATATTCAGATTTACAACAATATTATATTCTGGATTCATGACATCATATTCAGATGTGCAAATATTCAGGATATACTGTATGTTTATTTATACATATTTACAACTATATATTCAGGATTTATGACAGTATATTAAGATTTGCAACTATAGATTCCGAATATATTCATATATATTCATATATTTTGGATTTACAAAAATATATGTTGACTTGCAAAAGTGTATTCAGGAATTATGACTTATGAAATTATTCAGATTTACATATTCAGGATTTATGATTATATACAGTGTATGTTTATCTTAATTGTTAAAGATCCTATTTTTGTTCAGTTTTGCAGAACAACTATTAAAGAAGTTAATGTAATATTAAAACTCATGTATTACCAGCATGTTGCCTCCTGCAGTATTTACTGCAACCTAACATAGATTAATGGTTCACATGTGCTAGGTTATCCACATTGCATCACATAAAGTTCACGCTGTTGAATTTCACCCTACCGTGTCATAAGCGGTGAGCACTTTACGCAGCAGCTCTGGAATGGGGCCATGGGCTTCCATGGTGGGATAGGCCTCGCTCAGATCTACTATTACCCGCAGCGCTCGCTCACTGTTCATCAGCCAGGAGGACACAGTCAGGATACACTGTTTCATGTTAGCTGCCGGAGTCAAGCCGCAGAGCTCCTTGAACGACACCATAGCATTCTGGTGAAAAGGATAGCACAGAAGACATTAGCTTTAGTGACATGTATGAAAACTGCAGGTCAGTTTCACATTCAAGATAAATGTGCAATTACCCACAGCAACAACACACAGTGTAATGCTGTTCAAATACATCTACCTCTGACCACAGAGAAGCTCCTGTTTGCCTCAACCAAGGGAATTAAACTTTCCTCTCTGTTTTTGCTCAATAATTGTAGAATGTACACAAGAGGACATGACAGTTGGAGGCTAGATCAAAGTCACGCACTAGATCGTAATGAAAGCACATTCAGCTCATGGAGTCACAGAAAAGACAAAGCTTTGCCTTCTAGTAACTAACGCTGAAGAACTAAATCACCACTGAGAGTCTGTGAACTGCTCTTGCCAACAATGTTGCCTTAGTTCAGGAAATTATTAGGGATGATATCATACACATCTGAGAAAAAATGATGTTTCTATGAGAGCTCTGTATACACAGAAGGTCTTTGAGAGAAGAGCAGCATGGTTTAAGTTCCCATGACATTAGGATCTCAGACTACTTGGATTTTGGCTTATTTGCAGACTGATGCTGTGTTTGTGTGTGTCTTACGAGAGTATCAAGCAAGCCAGTGTTTTGATTCATGAGTGTGAGGGTGGAGAGCTGCTTGTGAGCCTTTGACACTGAACATAGCAAAGCTGTTTTCCTGGCCTCCTGACACACACACACACAAACACAGAGAGCACCTTAAGGGCTTCACGATTAATTGGAATTAAAATTAAACAATCGTGATATGGTTTAGTGCAAGTATGTGCTTTGTGTATCACAGTGAATCGCTGTCTCAGCGCGACTTGGTTTGCTGTAAATGTTGCTTCACGCTCACCCATCTCTGAATCTATGGATCTGGGTTGCATATACAGTACACCATGCATTTGGGAACGCAACATGTGTCAACCATTCACAAACTTATATTGAGAATAGGGCTGAAACGATTATTCGACATCTTTCCTCTTAATAATAAAATTAACACACAACAAAAATGACAGCGGTGAGAAAACAGCAATTAAGAAAGCATCTGGTCATAGTGATGTTTGCACTAGCTATTTTTCATACAGTTAATTAAATGGTAAATTTCTCTCATCTCATTTGTGTGACAAATACATTTATTTGTATTGTTAAATGTAATTGTATAATAATTGTAAATGCACTATATGAATATATAATTGTTTGAAAATTTCAAAAGCTGAAGTGATTACCTTGTTTTATCTTTTAGTTGGAATATATGTAACTCAATATTTTAACTAATTTTAAAAGCTGAATAATAGAACCAAGCCCACTGATTAATCTGTGAAATAATCAACGATGTGTAATAATCGTTAGATTAACTGATTATCAAAATAGTTTGTTGCAGCCCTAATTGAGAAGCACTTAAACTGGCTTTTGCCAACAAAAAAGAAGCTTTAATATCTTCCTGCGGGTTTCCACCAAAATAAAAGCTAGATGATTAACATTTCTGAAACAAAGAAATTAAGCTATAAAGATTACTATGGTAATTATATAGTTGTAATAATAATAATAGTAAATAATAATAAAATCTTTTGATCTTTTATTTTACAATAGTTTACATTTTTTATTATATTAAACTACTATTTTTAACACATCCAGTTATTTTTCCCAAAATTGTGCAGACTTCGAGCACCTCTTACCCAGATCCAGAGTGTGTTTGTGTCTACATATATGCTAGACACTTGAAAAACACGACAAACTTGAGAGAAACATCCAGTCCTTATTAGACTGCACATCAGAGCTGTCTAATTAAAGAAGATGAAAAGAAGAAGTCCACAAAAGATGTTCTGTGGGATATTTTGGAGATATATTGAAAACTCTTGAAGTTCAAACAGCATCGGTCCCCAGTCACTGCATGAACAAAAACAGTTCTTTAAAACATTCTTCAAAATATCATTCATACAAGTTTGAAACAACATGATGGTGAGTAAATGATAACAGATTTGTCATTTTTGGCTGATCTATTCCTTTAACAATACTCTGGTTTTGGTGTCATAACAGCATTTGTCAAGCTGACAACCATCTCCAGACACATGCAGCCACATACTCTTTCACACACGTGAATTTATATTTAGAGCATTTATTAATCTGTTTTCCCTGTGGGGACAACCCTCAGAAGATGCTTTCAACAGGATTTGCTATTCCCTTGGGACATTTTCAAAAAATATGGTCCCAACAGTAATACCAAAACGTGCTCACACAAACCCACCTAGCTACTACCATGGGCAGCAAAATTACAAATGTTTATAACTGAGACTGACGCTTGCGTGAAAGGGAAATTAATGGTGTTTTTAAATATAGGTGTTTAGGAACAGACTTGGACTATCTGTTGTGTTCATACAAGAGAGCTATCTCAAACGCCCACCCACTCATATACATGAGAACAGCTCCTCTATTTTGTCTAATGCACTTTTTTCTCCATTCATCATTCATATTTGCTATCCTCAGTTTAATGAACTCTATGCTGCATGGTCCAAATTCCATAATTGAATTCACACACAAACTGTGTGGCACAGGCCAGGAGAGCGCGGGAAAGAGCCGCTTCCGGCACACGCTCGGATAATGTGTTCCAGACACTTCGTCCTGTGTTTGTGAAAACAAGGGTGTTTGTGTTTGCATGGGTCAGGAAGAGGGGGTGGGGGGTCACGCTAGCTGAGCTCTAATGCGAAAATGGATCAAAAATATAGTGTAAATACAGACTATCGCCACCATAGATTTGGGTACAAATTGAGCTTGTGAGTCACTGAGAACATAGAGAATCACGAATAAAAATTAATTTTGATTATGTGGAACTTGAATTAGGAATTAACCAATAGAAAGAAAATTCACAACAAAAATCTATTTAATATCTCAGATGTTTCTATTAGACACATTAGTTTAAATGGAGAACAAATGGAGAATTTATTTCACCCAAAAATGTAAATACTTCATTTACTTTACCCTTGTGTTGTCCCTATTGCTTTCTTTCATTTGTGGAACAAAAGGGGGCCACAAGGGGGTGCTACGGGGGGTATTTAATGTATTTAAATACATTTTATTGCTTTTTTAAAAAAGGTGAAATGAAAACAAAAACTACAAATTATACTGAAGCTTCTAATATAAAAGCACCATTAAAGCATCATAAAAGTGGTCCATATGGCACACTAAACACTTTAGCTCTAGCTCTCCTTGGCATGTTCAGGAGAGAATGAGCAATTTCTGATTCATGAACAAATGGTTATTTTGAGTCAGATCTTTTCAATGAATCAGTGGATATTCCACAAAAGAAATAAAGTCATATGGCTTTAGAATGCAGAAACTCCTGAATTTTTTAACGAAACAACAATTCATCTGTTTCCAGAGCTATAAAAATGTAACCTTTGAGCAATAAAACCTTCCTAGCAGGGCCTAAAATGAACACTTGACAAGCGCCAAATGCATGCAAAAATCAGTGCTGGCGAGTACATGAAGCAGTGTTACTCGCCAGTTGGCTTTTTTATTAATGCTAACAAAGTCTGAGAATGCGATATGGCTTAGCGCGATTATCAGATCGCAAAGACTGCGCTATAATTATGTAAAATGTAATCTTCCTAGTAAAAAGCAGTTAAAGCAGAAGTTCATTATCATGAAACTCCATATACTGTATGCTCTTACAGTTCACAGTTCTCACACAATGACAGCTGTGATTTATTATTGCCGTTGAAGCATAAAGCTGTCGCTCTATGGCCATGAAATACTCATATTTACCTATTAAACACTGCAGCACAAGTCTAATTCATCCACTTACTGGCTCTGTGGTTTAGACACAGTTATAGAGCTCAGTCTAGAACAGGCACGTTAACTTTACACAGGATGTTATGCTAGTCAAAAGTGCTGACTCATGACAGTTTGCATAGTAAACCCTGTGTGTTGTGCACGCTAATATGTGCATATTTAAAGCAGAGCAGATTTAGATTAAAATCAGGCTTCAATATGGTTGCAATACACACGTTTTTTCCCTGCATTGAAAGATCACTTTCTCGTGATAGGCTGATAGCATCACATTTAAAACTGACACGCAAGCCACAATAACAAATGGCTTTGTGAGACTAAAATAGTTCAAGATGTGCTTTCAAAAATAAAAACATTAAAGTATGCATACCAGAGAACCATAATCGAATCATCTACATATTCACATGTGAGTCTGTGTGTGTGTGTGTGTGTGCTGAAGTTATTTCATTAGTGTGAGAGTGCGGTTCACAGCAGTGACCGATAAGTCTACACAAAGAGCGCTTCCTGTGGGATTGCTATGACACCATGGAGACCATGAAGACATGCTTGCTGCTTAAGTGTATGAGAGAGACACGAAGAAAGAGGAAGCAGCAGACAGCTTGATGTTGAAACTTTACAAATGAGGATAGAGCAGAATAACATCCTGCCAAGTGGATCACCTGCCGCTTGATGCATACTGGTGCTCTGCTCTCATCGTCCCTGATCTTATTCCAAGATACAGCAGGACGAAACAAAGCCTTATACAACACATGCATTCTTAATAGCAGCATTAAAACCCTACACACATTCTGCAGTGAGTGACTGGAGTTGTTCACTGATCCCTTTAACTGTTTGCACACTTGAAAGGAGTGTTTTCCTGCACCCTTCCCCCTTCTTCTCTCCTCTTTCGTGGACACGCATCAGTTTCTCACATCAGTAATCAGTGGAGAAACCGGCTAATAGGAAACATTTGAATTGCACAGCGACTTTTAGGAGGTTGAATTCTGGATTTCTTAAACAGGTTTTAAATAAATTTGAAGTTATAATAAATGTAAAAAGGTAATATTGTTTTTTTTTTTCAATTGTAATTTAGCACAATTATCTAAAAGACTTTAGATTTTTAATAAAGAGATTTTTTAATAAAACATGATTTAAGAACTGGATGCATCCTCTGTATATTACAATTCTAGTCAATACCAAAAAGTTACAATCATTTTAATATTATTACTGATGATAACTAATAAATTGGCAAAATTAGACGTCACATCATTATAATGCACAATACAAAAAATAGATATTCATTTTGAAATCTGCTTATTAAGATGAATTTTAACAGTGTTTATTATGTTAAAATATTTTTCTTTTTAAAAGATTAACTTTAAATGAGCATTAGATGATGGCAAAGGTAATCTAAATGTAAAAATACACAATGCACACAGTGTTAAACATCCAATATCAGCTGCAAATCAAGCAGAAGACTGTTTAAAATATACTATGTAAACATTAAATGCACTATAGGTCACTTTGGATAAAAGCATTGTATATTTTACAATAGTTTGCCAAATGTAAACGTAATCTTTCATTACATTTATTTAAAGTAGACTAGAAACATTTCACAATATAAAAACTAGGTGAACATATGCAAAACCAGAGAAACTGACAATGCAAGACAATAAGAGTATGCAAAAACATAGATCTGTGGAATAGGAACAGCAGAAAATGCATCCTGGCAAATGAAATAACACAATTACACACATACGTGCACAAATTTAAAGACCAGAGGAGAGATCCAGAGCAGAAGGACAGCTCAAGCTGGCCATATGTTTTCTGTCTCTAATCATCTAATGGGATGTCCTTTGAGGTTTTAGTCTTCTTAAATTAGGACCATGTGTTAGAGGACAACATGTTACATCTGCTGAGCAAGAGTCATTTGAAATCAATATTATTTGCAGCTTGCATCCAATCTTTCATGACATGAACAGGAATGATGTATTGCCTTCTTAACCCTGCAAATTTACTCCACCATTATTCAATGACAAAGCTTGATTAACATTCTAGCATTTGAGAAACATCTGCAGTCTCACTGATTTCTCTGTAAAAGAAAATGTAAAAGCTCTGTAAAAGCACAAACATTTTTTAAAAGATGTGAAAGCATCTTTAGAGAGGAAAATCAGGTCTCCAGTTTTAAGGGCATTACTAATGAGCTCAACAACAAAAGCTTCCACTTGGTTTCTTTCTTGTATAATTTTCTTTCTCTCTCACTTTTTACCTGTCCCTGACTACACAGGCAATTTTAAGTGTGTGTTTTCAATACCATGTTGTCATAATCCTTGTTATATCCTTGTTGTATCCTACCCTTTACCTCCCTTGAACTGCCTGTAGGGCCAAGGCAGCTTGTGAAAACTGAAAGTGGCAGCTGATGCCAGTTGACAGGGAAGGAATTTACATTTTTTTCTTTGTGAAATCTTCATATGACATTGCAAGCAAATTTCACTTTTATACTTATTTATTATTTGGTTTATTTAAATGTGAAGAGGAAGGAATGTGATTTCTACTGATGACCCCCCCACCCCCACCAGACCTCTTGCTTAGGGCCCCCAAAACTCTAACCATGCCCCTGCCTAACTTTGCTCTCTAATGAGAAAATAACATTTGACAGTGTCATCGAATGAACTCCTGAAGCAATACAAATATCACTAATACTTTCAATATCAGCGGTTGTTGCCTATGCATCAATTTCACAAAAATTTCTCAGTGCAAACAGACTCTTAAAAACACTGACCCTGAAAAGACCGAATTCATACCTGCACATTTTCCCGTAGGTCTGTTGCTTCCCGTAGTGGCTGGGTTGATGCCCTGAAGAGCTCATCTACCACTTTGATCCCTGTGGTCTTAGTGGAGGTGTATTCCCTTGCTTTGCGGCCCTTTCTCACAGAGAGACCCCTCTTATGGGCCTTGCCCCCACCTCGACGATTTGTAATGGCAACGTGAACAAACAGCGTGGTGTTAGGCAAAAATTCTCCTGTAAGTGACTGCAGTGGTACGTGCCGGTAACCAGGAAGCAGGCATTCAAAAGGAATGGTGTACTGGCCAATAAATTCATCGCCAATGTAGTCATCATCAAGGACAACAAAACGCAAAGCAGCCAATTCGGGAAGGTTGATCTGGAACTCAAAGCTTTCATCAAAAATTGGATTGTCACCATTTTGAGAGACAGTTTTTGTGCGTTGTTCTGCGCAGTCTGCAGGAATTCCGTGGATCTCCACGTAGATGTACGGCTCTACCACATCGCCTTTAGCAGCCGAGCCTCGAGGCTTTGGTAGGTTTTGACCGCTGATCACCTTGATGTGGAGAAGTTGGGCTGAGACTCCCGGAAGTGAGTCACGAGCATTGGCACTAAAATATGACACCTCCTCACGCATTATAGCTGGACGCAGGACATAGCCGCAGTTGCCATTTTGCCTAAACCAACCAAGGTTTAAATCCATCATCAAACCTGGAGTCTGGTAATTCATGGCCACGATTTGGCAACCGCACTTCCAGAAGTCCTGTGGATTCATGTTGCTAGCATCAATGCGCATGGGTGTAGGGTACACCCGTGACAGAAATCGCTTATTGTAGGAGACGAAGTCCTCAGGAAACTCATTGGCAAAGCGGTTGGCATCAACCTCGTTAAAGGAGCAAATCTCCCAATGCTTCTGTTCCCGTTTCGATGTCTCAAAGTCACGGAACTGAACAGACTTGCAGAGGGTGACTAGGTCAGAAAGTTCTTTGCAGAGTCGTAACCGTTTGCAGCCAATCCCGTTGAGCTGATCCTTATCGTCTCCACCCATCATTCTCCTGGACATCTCGAAGCCTTCTTCTTCATCTGTGACCTCCCCTTCAGAGTCTTGCGAGTCTGAAGGCAAGCTTTTCCCTTTGATGAGTATCTTTCCCTTAAGTTTTTCAGGGGAGGGCAAGTAGTGATCCTCCATATTGGGAGGATCAACGTGCAGTTTGTCCCCAAGGATCTTCTTCAGGTGTTGAGCCATGACCCTCTGCTGGGGAACACTGCAGTGTGTGACAAGACAGAGGATTAGTGGATACTCTGAACTCTCAAAGGCATACTGGTTAATGACATTTAGAACTTTACAGAAGGCCAGCTGGGAGGCAACAGAGCTACCGACATAGACAAGGGGCTCACAGTCAGTGCCATCCCAGACTACAACCTCCAGGCTTCGACAACCCATGCGTAAAGCCCGAACATAGCTGCTGAGGTCTGACGAGCCCCAATAGTGATCTTCCAAAAGTGAGGCATTGTGGGAAGAGTTGATGTAGTAGTGTGAAAGGGGCTGCGTCATATCCTGACAAACATGCTTGTGCTGCGGGTCAAAAATGTGGCACTCGGATGACAGGAGGTAGTGTGTGAAGCCATCTATGGACAAGTAGCCATTGTTACGTCCTTCAGCGGAGGGTTCGTACTTGTGCACAATCTCCCGACACATTTCCTCTGTGACTCCCTCGACTCCCTGTTCCACCTCCACAAACAGCATCAAGTCCTTGGAGTCCAGGTACTCTTTGTTGCTGGAGAACTGCACCAGCAAGAAAAAGATCTCAGGGCGTGTGCACAGTTCACAATAGGCCTCTACAAATGTGTCTAAATCAATGCCTTCACCATAGCAATCCTTAGCCTTCTGTAGCTCTTTGAACTTCAGTTCAATACGGGACTCCCTCATGC
Organism: Sinocyclocheilus grahami; assembly: GCF_001515645.1. Taxonomy (NCBI): domain Eukaryota; kingdom Metazoa; phylum Chordata; class Actinopteri; order Cypriniformes; family Cyprinidae; genus Sinocyclocheilus; species Sinocyclocheilus grahami. The sequence continues at coordinate 1,440,323 of NW_015505206.1, read as the reverse complement.
CAGGATTGAGACCCTTGATGATTTGGGTAGCCCGGAATAGGTCAATGTGTCCTTGCCTTTCTGGATCAGCTAGCTCAAACACGGACCCAATCCAGGACGTTCTTACACTGGGTTGACTAGCTTCGACTACACCCACCATGTGCCGCCCGTATGAGACCAGGTACCGCAGTCCCATCACCCAGGTGCTCACCACATCTGCTGTGCTGGCGACCAGATCCAGGGACTCATAGTTGTCTCCGTATATAATTGAGAATGCACACTCATCCGGGAACTGATCCGAGAGGCCGTTACTGCGTAGGACGGGTGTTTTCTTTCCCAATCGAACTTCTTTGATGCTCTTGATCTCAAGCTTGGCCTTCTCTGAGTCTTTCTTCGATGGTTCCCAGCGGAGCCAGCGCATGTCAGGGTCCAACAGGAAGTAACGATTGTACATGCGAGAATTGGAGCGAACTTTCTTCATCTCACAGCCTTCCATCATGAAAGCCATGCAGGCAGCTGTGCTGTTCATCTTGCGGTCACTTGGCATGGAGCTGAATGAGACCGTCTTCTTTCTTGCCTGCCTCTGCTTTGAACCATCCTGCAGAAAGAGTAAAAAAAAGGCCAATAAGTATATCTGACACAGGCAATCTAAAAAGCAAACATTACATATAATCGTTTCTTATATAGATTATCAAAGCTATGGAACATACTAGAATGCATATTTTAAAAATCACTATGCCTTGAGTTGGGATGTTGAAAGTTCTGGTACTTTGGCACCACACAAACACCTGCCGAGGATTAAAAATCACAGTAAAGCCTAGGCTTTGGGGTGTAATAGTACAAGTATTCATACCGAATTTTCGGTATGGGTATTTCTGTTCGGCATCTGTACCGAACACATACAGCAATGTTTTAACCACTGCACAAATACAACTTTATTGGAAATTTCCAGTTTTATATATTGTTGCTTTTGATAAGAAAGAAAGTCTAATTTTAACCCATTTTTTCAGGAAATTCAAACAATAAATGACGTTTTGACATTCTTTGATGTGGTGTGACAGTTTGCTGCATAAACGCCACAGTTCAAACGAGCGACAACAAGCGAGTAAGCGTGATGTTTCCTTCCTGTTTACCACTAGTTTTAACGTGAAATAAACATGAAAGAACATCTCATGTCAACTGGAATCGCTCAATCAGTGTTTCAACCTTGGAAAGATGTCAATAAAACAGCTTATAAATAAAATGTCACGTAGCAATTCATTTAGCAATTTAAGTCAAATTAAGCTGTGTCCACGGCTTGTTAGTTCGCTAGAGAAATGAAGTCTAGAGAAGAGCATTTTGCAAAATATTACACTATCTACTCATATTTTACTTTACCTGTTAGTGATGTCTTAATTATTTAACGTATGCTTAAATAAATTTATTATGAAACAATTTATGACAGCCACTGTGTAAATGAATATATTTTAACAACAAATAGAAATGTTATAATTTATAAGTTAATTAAAAAACTGCATTATGTGCAATTTACATGTTTGCATACAATTTATTTTTAAGTTTAGTGTTGATTATTATATTTAAAAATAAATAGTAATTGAATTTAGGTTTGGGCTCTGGTGTTAATTGTAACCTTATAGTAATGTAAAAGGGCTCACTATAGTTTAGAGCATAAGCTGAGGTAGATTTTTTATCCCTAAGAAAATTTAAATTATAATTGAAAGTATAAAGAATTAAAAAAGTATAAATAATTGAAAATTTAAAGAAAGAGCAATTTGTTCAGTAAACCAATGATTAATAATAATAAAAAAGCAATTTTATGCTTATTTTTCCCCGCTGCTGTACCGAAACCATACCGAACCGTCAAACGTGACGTGACGTCAAAACCAATGTACGTACCGAACCGTCATGTTTGTGTACCGTTACACCCCTACCAGGCTTATATCAGTATTGCTGGGGGTAACAGAACAAGAACGATCTGAAAATAACATAATGAAAAAGTAATCTCTATATACTATTACTCGACAAAAAAGAAAAAGAAAAGGAGTAAAAAGACTGCTCCTTCTTTAATTTTCTGCAGAGCATGACAACAACACATGTTGTCTTTTCCAGGAAAGATATAGACAGATATTGACACTACTAATCCCTAACAGGGAAGTCAGATGCAAATCAGTGACAATAGGCTATAAAACATTAACAAATTTACAACTATATACATTAAGGGAAATAAAGTAAATGAAATAAGGACAACTATTGTCTGGAATACATATAAGGAAACAACCATATATACAATGCTATCTACACCTGCCTCAGCTACATAAAATCTAAAGTACCCATTCTACCACAGGTCAGTGTAATCTGTCACACAGCAATCAATACAGAACAGACAGGAAAGAGCAGCCAATAGCAGATATGCCACTTAAATCAAGCTTTTAACATATAACCTCTGATAACGACCACTGAGTGTCCTTTTTAAAAAAAAAAACACAGAAAAAATCAATTACATCTACACATACACATGCATGCTTTAGCACAAATAAAGAAAGAAATACAAAGTGCAGCGATATTTAAACTATCAAAGATCAAAAGTTGCTGTCTTCAGCTTCAATAAAAGCTATAAAATGTCTTCACAGATGAGACACTACCAATCTCATACCAGCAAAAACAGCATGCATACACAGAAGATCAGAGATATGAATGTGTTCACTGCCAGAAGAAACATCAAAATAGATCTGATTACTTGGTCTAAATATGAACTCCTGCTCTGGAGTCTTTCCAAGTCGAAGCATACGCAGGGAGAAATACCAAGGGAGTCTTCAGCAGGCTCAAAACCATATCAAGCCCATATCACATCAACCCACCTCTGATGAAGAGGGCTGTTATGACAGCTGATCTTCATGAACTCTAGACACATATGAACACATACTATCAAACCACACACTTTAAAGGCTGCATTAAATGAAAATGGGAGTTTTGTGGAATTTAGTTTGTTAGTCCTAAGCACATAATACTGAAGCTGATTCTGCAATGCAATGTCAATATTGTTTTCAGCTATTTTACCTGAGCTGCCTATGTGAGTTTACAGCCTGAATTGAATTAAAGATGAGACTGACAATACCTAAAAATGGTAGCAGATACAACAAAAATACACTAGTGTAGCACATTTTACAGACCTGAATCTTTTGATCCAGTTCTTTTAATTAATCAAATATGACTCACAACCTCAGAAGTTTGAATTAGTTAATCCTTCACTGAATGAACTCACTGAATCCATCAGAGTGGTTAATGAATCAACATTTTACTCTCTCTGAACTGCAAGTTATCTTACTTTCAATAATGTTGTTTAGATGGCATCCATGATTATGTGTTTAATGACACAAATTTGCAACATTTCATAATGAATTATATTTTATATATACATTTGAAAATTGATAGTCCTGTCCCAAAGCATTGCTAATTAAACCAATGTTGCTGGTAAAAATGCTCAAACAAACAGTCAAACAAACTATTTCAACATCGAACACTTCAAGTAATGTGTGTGTATTTACATTCAAACAGACTTGTAATGATTTGTGCTAGAGACCTGATGAAATGAGTAAAACAAACTCAGAAAAGGCAATATCTGATACCAGGCAACTTTGTTCAAAAGGTTGAGGGTTGTATTTCATTTCCTGGAAAATTCTGAGCTTATTTCGGCACTTGGATTATTTTGGCATCGCTGCACAGGAAGTCATTTCACCAAGCCATGTGCATGTTATTGGGAGTGGATCCGTGAGGGTCGTCTGCGCATTAGCCTTGTTTCATAACACAGCTGTGTTTGCACTGAACTGCTGAAGGGTGTCTGCGTGCAGACTGCTCCTGAATGAGAATGAGAATGTCAGCGCATGTTTGAAAGCGTGTCTATGTAATGACGAGTAACTGAGAGAAGAAGACAGAGGGGTTAAGGGTGAGAGTGCACCAAGCTGACAGAGAATGATTGTGCACTGACCTTTGTCAAAGGATAACAGAACATATATCTACGCAAACCCACACACAAGACATGAGAAGGAGCACGACTGTCTTCGCTCACAGCTATTTACACTAGTCAAAGTGTCAGCATGTCTGTATCTGCTACAGGAATACACATACATATTCTTGTCGAATAATCTGTTCCTCCAAATATGTGACTATAGGAAAGAAAAAAATCTCTTTAATGCCTTTATTGTGTCTCCTAGACCGCAATGACATTAAACTGTGATTCTTAATCGGTATTGTCTCTTGCTGTCCAGTAAAAATTTAAAACAAGATAAGTTTACTTGAGAAGTACAATTGTGCAATATAAATATCAAATGAAAATATCAGTGATAATTATTAAATGAGATATTAGTGAGCAAAGAAAACAACCTCTAAGCAACTTCTGTTAACACAAGCATAACATGAGCAGGTTACTCAACATAAACAGCTATTTTCGTGCTGTGGCTCAAAATAAAAACAAACACATGGACATTTGCTAGAAGGCTAATTGCTTCATTTGAAGAATAATGAACAGGTGAATATCAAAAAGGAGCCTTTGCATAGACTTATATCTGTGTTTTGATAAAAACTTGATTAAAAAACAGCTGTGAATGGTCTTACTTTGTGAAATTGATTCAAATCACAGCAAAGGACACACACATAACATAATGATAAAGTAAGGTTAATTTGTCATGTTACCATGAAGGACACAGAAAAAAGAGGATAAAATACATGAAAGCATAAATGATTCTGATGTCTACACTTTGAATATAGGTTATGTGTGTATGTTGATAAGAATAGGAGGGATCTCTCATGTTATATGCTGTGCATTTGGCTCATGTTTTTGAGATTATTTTTATGTTTTTCCAGCTTGTGCATGTATCTTGTAAAAAGGGACCAATTAGAGTGCTGTTACCACACTGGTCATACTAGCTCAATCACATGTGTACGTAAATTAAAGGAGACATATTATGCCCCTTTTTACAATATGTAATATAAGACATATGTATATGTGTCTGTGAAGTTTTAGCTTAAAATACTCCACAGATCATCATATCATTTTGAAAATGCCTATTTTGAGTGGAAGCAGAAACACGCTGTTTTTCGAGCCTGTTTCTTTAAATGCAAATGAGCTGCTGCTCCCCACCTACTTTTCCAGAATAGAGCTGTGCCATTACAGCTCGTATCTGCTAAAAACATCTGTTTTGGTTCTGATTATCATGCTTATCAAAATCACGCTGAAATCATGCGTTTTAAACCATATTAGTTTAAACTTCTGATATACGGTTTTCTGAGCGCACACAACCGAAGCACAAGGACAGAAAGCGGCCACCACACAACAGACTGGAGTAAACTTACTGGAGTAAGTTCTCTTTCACACACAAGTTTACGTTAAAAACACACATGAGTTACAAAAACAGTCAGTTATGTCTGTGAAGGTAAATAGCTGGGAAATAAATTGCATGTTTATTTTAGATCTGTGTGGCAGCAGCAATATACAGTAAATAAATCAATAAATCCTCTGCTCTCTTGTCACCTCTGAGGCTGGAACTCTAAACAGTGTTCTGTGCTCGTCTGTGCAGCCAAAGACAGAACAGGTAGCATGTTTTGCTCAAACTTTTGCCATGGCGTTAGAACTGGCACACCGCTGTCGCTTGCGAAAACACAGTGACGGTGCCGTGGGTCAGGGTTGCCAGGTTTTCAGGAAAATCCACCCAATCGCTACTCAAAACTAGCCTAAAACTAGCCCAATCGCGTCTCGAGGGGGTCCCCAGTTAAAAATCACGTTCTGGGGGGTAAAATTCACGTTGTTTGGTGGGGGTCCCCCTGCTAAAATTCGCATTCCAGGGGATAAATATCATGTTCACGGACATGAAAAACAACCCACGGCAACAGTGTTAAAGTAGCCCAATTCTGCGGGAAAACCGCAGACTTGGCAACACTGCCGTGGGTGGAAACTTACAGATTAAGGGGCGGTAATATTATGAGATCCCTTTGCCACGTCACCAAGGGAGCGAAATCAGACGCGCTCTTTTTTTCAGAGGCTTGCAGAAAAAGGCTTACCAAAACAAAGTTACTGGGTTAATCTTTTTCCCGTTTCCTTGGTTGGTAGATGCACTGGGAACCTGATTATAGCACTTAAAACCTGGAAAAGTCCGATTTTCATGATATCTCACCTTTAATGTATGTGCACAGCACAAAGTCAGTATGTGCTTAATCTCTGTGCCTGTAAATCAGTTACTGTGTGTGTGTATGTGTGTGTGTGTGTGTGTGAGTGTGAGTGTGATTCTTCAGTTTTAGCTGCAATGCAGGTTGCAGTCAAGGTTTCTGCGGAGTTATAGGCGTATATAAATCCTTTAACAGGTTTCTGTCACTCGACATTGTGTATTTCCATTCTCTCTTCTTTCTCTTCTATTTTCCATTATTAGATGCAGATGTTTCATTGACATGTTTTGTTTAGACAGTCGATATGACTAGCACATAACTGTGATTTGTTTGCCTCACAACATTGTGAAATTTTACATTATATTGACAATTAAATAACAAACACTTAATCATTCAGTTTAACAGTGCTTTAATTAGTTGTGAATTCTGTAACTTTGGAATTAGCTTAAAGGGATAGTTCACCCAAAAATGAAAATTTGATGTTTATCTGCTTACCCCCAGGGCATCCAAGATGTAGGTGACTTTGTTTCTTCAGTAGAACACAAACAAAGATTTTTAACTCAAACCGTTGTAGTCTATCAGTCTTATAATGGCAGTCAATGGGCTCCACGGCTTCGAGAGTTAAAAAACATACACAGACAAAACCAAATTAAACCCTGCGGCTTCGTGATGAAGAAACAAAGTCACCTACATCTTGGATGCCCTGGGGGTAAGCAGATAAACATCAAATTTTCATTTTTGGGTGAACTATCCCTTTAACACAAATAAACTGAGCAACTGAGTCAGTAATTACTTACACAGATTATGTTCACAGAAATTCTTAGAGATCACCAACCTGGCCCAATTCCAGCATGATATTTTGGAGTTTTCTGATTGGTCAGAAGATCTTAACTCAAACAGTGTATGCATTATGATGGAATCATCCCTTAGGAGGCAAATGACTGGCCTGTGTATATGGATCTGAGCATGGTCTCAAGTGTGGGTGTGCTTTCTAGACACTGTCACTTCTGAATGCAAAAGCCCTAATGGTTTGTCTTGATATTTATATTGTATAATGGTTCCATTATATACACTTACATTCATGCATCTGGCAGATGCTTCTATATAAAGTGACTTCCAGTGCATTCAAGGTATACAGTTTTATTCAGTTTATGCTTTCCTGGGAATCGAACCCATGACCGTAGCATACCTCAAGTCACTTAGTTGGAGCTATAGGAACACTATAGTAAAAAAAAGTTTTCTAACGCCTCCCAATATAAAACATAGTTTGACTGACTCTAAATTGTAGTTGAGCTGAAATCAAACGATTGAACTGCACATCATTTGAATTCTAATGTGACAAATAATTTTGTTTGGCACCCACATAAAGTCTACAGTGAACTGATTAACTATATTATATGGCAAAAAAATGGTTGCAAATCTAAATCTAAATACTATTATTATTAATTATTATTAGTAACTATTTATTTTGAAGAACACCAATGTCTTTCATCAAACTGATGTTGCCGTCATTTTGTAAACGCAATAAGCCACTTGCTTACACCCATATGTGTGCACAGAAACCACTCATCTATCTGACATTCATTAAAGCACATGCAAGTTTGAATTTTTCTTGCTGTAATACACACTACTACAGAGACAGAGTAATGGCATTTAGTAGCTGTTTGCCCAATGAAATGAAACAGTTCCCTTGTGTCTGTATATTGTGCCTTTGTATGTGTGTGTGTGTGTGTGTGTGTGTGTTTGACTGTCTGTGTTGTGTTATTCACATTTGTGTGTATGTTAAAAATGAGAGCCAGTTTTAGCAAACTCACTCTGTTAAAATTACAGACTGAGGAAATTAAACACAATCCCAGACTGCAGACCAACAGTCTGAGAGAAAGAAAGGAACATAGTGTTAAGAGTGAGTAAAAGAGAACATGGTGGGAGTTACAGAGAGGGAGTGGAATTGATGTCAAGCACTGAAAATGTTAATTTTGTCCACTCCATTCTAGCCTGTGTTCAATACATATTTCTTAGTAACAACCAGAGAACAAAAAACATCTTAGATTGACTAACATCCCAGACTGGTTTTAGAGGGCTTAAACCTGCTGCGACCAAATTTTTCAATAGCAAATACACAAAAACAAAATGTATATTCTAAGATGGATCAATCATTACTATCAGTATATTATACTGTATATCATTATAGTATTACCTGCTTAAGGTAGTGTAAGTGAGTTCACAGTTGAGAGCCAGAGTCCAATTTGAGACAGGACTAACTCCATACATAAGACTAATATCCTGCAGAATGGCCCATTTTCATTCTCCACTTATACCTGCAGATCCTTTCTGATTAGAGAAAAACAGCTGTACAGGTCAGACGCTATTTAATTCCTCATATATCATCTCACTGCAGCTGACAGGCAGCAGACAAACCAATTTTGCTGTACTTCCAGTGTGTGTATGAGTGTGCATATATGATTAGGAAACTCATACATGTTCTCACCCCTTCCTTTTGTTTTTCTATTTTATTCAGAACTAATCAATACTGATTTAATTAATCAGTCTCACTCTTTTTTCAAAGAGGATGCAGGGCTCAAATTCTCTTTTACTGTGTGATTTGGATTTGTATTTCTCTTTCTGTCTGTTTCAATATTTATAACGCTGTTTGTAAAACGCTACTGTTTGCAAATGCGCTTTAATTGTTGAAATATACACGTACACAAATGCACATACACCATGAATGTGGGATAGCTGGTGGGTGGAATAATTGACAGCTATGGCTTACAGACACTTGAGTAAAGTGACAGACAGACAGACAGACAGACAGATAATAGATAGATAGATGGATGGATGGATAGATGGATAGATGGATGGATGGATGGATAGCTAGATAGCTAGATAGATACTTTTTCTCAGTGTTCGTAAGAGTGGGAATATTAAAGCATCCTTTTTTTTAGCACAGAAGTCTTGGCTCAGTTCTGCTACGTGAGGGTTCCTCAAGCATGTGACGCGGGCCGCCCCTGCAATGGCATAACCCACGCACTGCTATAAATACATCCAGCACGGGTGCGCTGCTATAAAGCTGCTCAGCCCACTGAGCACCTCTGAGCTTTTGGATCTCTCCTGACGCTCCAATGGACCAGAACTTTAGGCCTCAAAGCATAAAATATTTTTTCTTAATCTTGCTGCCAAAATGCAAAGGCTACAGTATTTGGTTTCTTTTCCATGCAGAGGAGGAACGAGAATAAACCCACCTTGACTCTGATTTGACAGATGCACCATGTAAACTGTCATTGCACTCCATTGTCTTGATTGTGCTGTGTGTGCTTGGCGTTTGATGTTGCTGTTCTTTTGTGCCTGATGTTCCCCAGAGTTTGCAAAGCGCTGTTCTTGAGATCTGAACTGTTTCTTACATGTTTTTTACATTTCCAAAAGCCTAAGATGTAATCTTAAAATGGTTTATGATAATCTGTTTTTCTATCTAGGCCTTCTTCCCTTCTTAATATTTAGTACGCTAGTAAAAAAGTAATATATTTAAAATACATTTATTTCATACTAATTATAGTTCAAATCTATTAACATATTTACTGACAGATGACTTACTGATATAAAAATTATAATTAAATTTTATTTGGAGTACTACTTGTGCACAATGTACATTTCTTAATATGAAGTCTAAAATGTCTTTAAATGAAAAATATTTAAAGTGTATCTGAAGTATAGCCTACTTGCAATAGTTCCACTTTAGCACAATCAAATTTACTAAGTATATCTTTAACTGGACTTCAGCACTATTTCCGCACAATTAAAGTGCATCAAGTACAAAATTAGTTGTTCGAATTTAGCAGACTTTAAGAATACCAGTTTAGTATACTAAAAGTACAATTGCAGGGCATTTTATTAAGCACATACATATGAAAATGTATTTGTAGTATACTTAGCATAAATAAATGTATTTGAAATACATTTAAATATATTTATTTTTCATTTGGATAAATATAGTGATAGATAGTGAAGAATCATATCAGAACACACGTCTGACTGGAGCATTTGACCGTTTAAAGGAGATGCGTGTGCTAATTGTATTTAAACCGCTCAGCACCCACATACAGTAAAGGTGACCTTCTGATTACCCAGAATGCACTACGGACACATATCAAGGCCACCTACCCTGTGGAAGTAGGACGCCGGATAGCTCTGCATGTACTTGCTACTTCCTTTGGGAGAAGGAGTGGCTGCTCAGTAAGTACCTCTGCAGGAGTGGAAACAACAACTCTTCTCACCTTGTTTCCCAAGGGGTTGACACAGGAGAACAAACAGCGCAAAGTCTATCTGACCTGAATTCAGTTTCGCAGTTTCTATTACAACAGCATATGTGAGCCGAACTGAAGGAGGACCCAGTTTGAAGGAACAGTTTACCAAAAAATTGAAATGTACTCACCTTCAGGCCATCTAAGATGTAGATGAATAAAGTTTCTTCACTGGAACAGATTTGGAAAAATTACATCATTGGCAAGCATTAGCTCACAAGTGGATCCTCTGCAGTGAATGGGTGCCGTGAGAATTAGAGTCCAAACAGCTGAGTTCAAGCACAGTCCAGTCCATCAGTTATTATCTTGTGAAGTGAAAATCTGTGTGTTTGTAAGAATCAAATTCCTCATTAAGGCGTTTTAACTTTAAATCATTGGCCAAAATGTGACTGTTTTCGCTTGTAAACGGTTCTTGATCTGTGCGTATTTCACTCCTGATTTAGAAGAGATTACTTTTTCACTGGAGAAAGCAATATTATGGATAGAAGACTTGTATTTTAGCCAAAAGCAACATCTTGAAGTTAAAAACATCTTAATGATGGATTCGGTTCTTATAAACACAGAGCTTTTCATTTCACAAGGTGTTAATTGATGCTGGATTACTTGTGGATTACTGTGATGTTATTATTAGCTATTTGGACTCTCGTTTTGACGGCACCCATTCACTGCAAATGATCCATTGATGAGCAAGTGATGCTAAATTTCTCAAAATCTGTTCTGATGAAGACACAAACTCAACTACATCTTGAATGGCCTGAGTTTGAATACATTTTCAGCAAATCTTCATTTTTAAACACAAATTTAATGATTGATGGAAACCCTCAGCAACATTCTGGATACAACATTTAGACACATTTGTATGTGTGTGTGTGAGTGCCTATGTAAGATACGTATAACCATCAGATTTAAACCGCATGCAAACAGCTCCATTTTGAGCAAAATCATAATTTAAATGAACAGTTATAGTGTTTGGCGATATGGTCATTTTTCAAACCGTCATATCGCCAGTCCGTGAGATCGCCGATAGACGATATTATCGTGCATGGGTGGGGGCAAGAGAGAGACTCCCTGTATTTGTCATAGGCTATTTCATAACTATTTGGTGTTTTAAACTGCGCGCGAGAGAGAGAGAGGGAGCCTATGGAAGCCCCACGAATCTAAATAATATACTTTCAAACATACTGATAAACTAACATGATAAATACAAAAATATTTAAAACAGCTAGTTCATATATATATTCGGCAACAACAGTCATACATCGCTATTAGGACCGCGCGTCCTGTGACAAGTTTGCCGCATCAGAGCACGGAAGTTATCAGTCTAAACGGTCTGCAAAATCAGTCAACAGTGAAAATCAAAAGTAGATTTATTTTAAAGACCAACAGTTTAACACTAAATATTGGACATAAACGAACACGTTAAATATAAAGTATTTAAAATAGGTAAGTTCATATATTTGGAGAAATTTAAATTTAAATTAAACAGATACATCAGTCATACAGCCCATACATCAGAGCCCGGCGCACCACCACAGAAACAAGAATGAGATGTGTTCTAGCATAACTGTGTAAACTCATAGTTTATAGTTATATGGTAACGAAAGTGTTCAACATTCAACCCGTTCTTTTTCATCAGTATTATTTGTGATTTAAATGTTGTGAACAGGAATTCTGCTTTTCATGCTCTTTCACTTTCACTTTCAAATTCGCGATCTTGGTGTCACATTTACAAGGAAAGATAATTGTCTGTTTTGCTTATATCTATACACCTTTTACTTTTTAAGACTAAAACAAAAGATGGATTTATTGTTATTCCTAATTAAAAAGCACAGCAACAATAAAACAGTAGGCTACAATGACAAACTGTATGAAGCAGACGCTTTGGAGCACCTTAGACCATGCACTCTCACAAATGCAACCACGTCAAATTTTAACTCGCACGATATGTGTCTGTGTTTGTGGTTGGAGACTCCTTCACCGGCTACAGGCTCCTCATTTGCGCGCGTGTGTGTGTGTGTGTAAAACTTACACACAGTAAGTTTATTGTACAGTGCTGAATGAAAAAGCGGGGCAATTTGATAATAATAGCCAAATTATAATGGGCCGCCTAATAATAATAATAATAATTATTATAATTATAATTATTAGTATTATTATTATTTAATACATTAATAGGAGAATGAGCCTTATATCGTCTTGACTATCGACAAAGACATCTGCTATCGTCGATACACGATACTATCGTCTATCGGCACAAGCCTAGAACAGGTCCTACACAATAAAGGCCTTTGTTTACAGAGTCAACAGCAGCAATTTTCCTTCTATTCAATTGAACAACAAAGACACACACACATACCTAACAATATGAATCAGAGCCAACAGCTGTCATAGATTGGCAGGTCCTAAAGTTCACAACACCACTCTAAAGTGGAAAAAAAAAAAATCAAAAGTATCCTTGCAGCCAGCTTTTGATAAACAGTGCTCACTTCTTCTTACCATAGTGCTCTGTATCACATAGTGAACACAAGCACAGCGTGACTTACAATAGTCAGCAAGTGCTTTCTCATTCTCAAAATGAGACCTCACCCTGTGAAGAACACAAAATACACTAGACAGAAATAGAGATAGCAAAAAGAAATGAAACTTTGGAACAAGAGCCAGATACAAACATGGACACATACACACAGTGAAGTACGGCATTAGTCAGAGCTCTCCAAGGAGAGAAGAGTACCTGTTTGTATGTTTCAGAAGGTAAATGACCGTATATGACTAATAAAAACCTGTGGCGGAACTGCTTTTAATGATGGTCTTTCAGCTGAGGTGTGTGTCGAGTGGACGGCAGCGCTTAGTCTGGGGGAGGAAGGCTGTACAGAATTAGCAAAGCTGCACAAACTTTCCAAAAAGCACCTGCAAATCATTGTCTGCTATTGAATGAAGAGTACAGATGAGTGGAAAAACATGTACTGGAACAATCCACCACTGAACCCAACATAAGGTGATTAATTCAACTTTTATATGTCAAAAGGCATAAATGAAGTTGCTAACGCTTTCTTTTACAGTATTTCTCTTTCAAATTACATATATTGCTATAATTACTTAGGCCCAAACATTCTTTATGCTGGTATCTGAATGCAAATGCTTCTAATTGTGATTTTATTATGTGTTCACAATGCACACGTACACACTGCATTTTCTGCATTACCACAAGGGGCACACTAGTGGGTATTGACAAAAACAGTACACTGTAAAAAATATCAGTGAATTTAACGGTAAAACACTGTAAAAATGCTACAGTAAAAACCTGTTAAATGGTTATCGGTAAGTTCCCCTACTGTATACGGTGAAAAACTGTATTGGACATTACATGCAATTTTACGGTAGTATACCGTTTTTGGAAGTGAAAAATAACATATAATTTGCAGTGAAAAACTGTAAATGGGCATTTCCAGAATTCCTTGCATCACATTTCAAATGTTATGTTTTTTTTTTTGCTGAAAGTTTCTTCTTAGCTTTTTTCTTAGCAGTTTTGTACATTAGGGTTGTATGTTACATCTAATGTTGTTTTGTTTTTGTAGAAAACATGGAAACACCAAAGACGCTTTAATATGTTGTGCGTTTTAATAGACCGGTGATGACCGCACTATAACATTATAACAGACCTTTCAAATGTATCTAGTATGATAAAACAGCGCTGCTTTTTCCCCCCCACATACGCACGACCGGAAGGAGCGGAAGCGGTCGACTGTGGCATAATAAAAGCTCCGCTGCTTTTGAGCCGTGTGTTGCGCTGGTTCAGTGGCCTCGTTTCGCTTCGACGGCTTTCAGCCTCACCCTGCTTCATTCTACCACGTTAATAAATCATTAGCTCATCCATGAGCATGATTTCTGCCCGAGTCCCGTCGGATTGCATCGGCTGTGGGGATGAAGACCACAACTCCCATGATCTAACTATGCCTTTGTCTCTTTGTTTATTTTGAATACGTGCCCTCTAGTGGCGAAAATTACATATTGTGCCATTAAGTTAAAACTGTAAAACCTAAAATGTTGCTACCGTATTTTTCACTGTAAAATTCTGGCAACCACAGCTGCCGGTTTTTTACCGTAAAGTTTAACAGATCACAGAAATCGCCACGATTGTTTCACGATGCCAATCTTTCATCTGGGACAGCCGGAAATCGTGCAGTGTGTTTAGGGCTTAATGCAAGAGCTTGTTAAGTTAAATTTACTGAACTCTTTGTGATTTTTTGCTAGTTATTCTCTGTATTCTTCAAAGGTAAAATTGTGTGCTGAAACAAAACCTTTAAGATACCATTCCTGAACTTTTTCTCTTCAGAGTAAACAGACAGTATTTTTGCCAAAGCTTATCTAGAAGAAGAGAGAGAAAGAGACAGACAGACAGACAGAGAGTGAGTGAGATGTTTTTGGGTGCTTGTGCGCAGGTGTTGTGTTCTAAATCTTTGAGATGCTGCCAGCCTTCCACTGAACACAAATGTACTTTTTTTGCTTTCTTCACACGGTGCAACCTCTTCTCACTACACTACAGACAAAACTGCCTACAGCTGGGCTTGCTCTCACCCTCTCCCCCTCACACACATCAGCTTTATGCAGTAGAAATAAAAAATATTTGCTTATATATTTGCCAAAGTTCTTCCTGTCAAGAGTCTGTCAGTTTATAGTTATTTTTAGACAGGCAGGTCCAAGGCTACTACCACACACAAATGCTGCCTTTTGATTTTTGATCAGACCTCAGGAAACTTCCTCTAAAGGTGCAGTCACACTTGTTTGCGGGTGAAATCCAGTCGTTTAAACAGGAATTCATGCCATCTGGGGTTTTGCGTGAGGGTGAAAAAGTACCCTACGCAGATTTCGCTCATGTTCAAGTTGGTCTCCCAAATTCATTTGAAGGTGACTTATGTGTGCACTGTAAAATATCAATAATATGATCATACCTTCAGACAGAATACACCCATATTTGCTTTTTTTTTTAATTATTTAAAAAAAATTAAATTCTGCATAAAAACTTGTATTCATCCATCATCAAATCTTTGACATTCACAATTTTTCCTTATTTTAAGAAGCTTTGAATTAACCCTTTTCACATTTCCAGGGTTCTCAGAAGTGGAAGTAGTCATAGCTCTGTCAACTTCTATAGTGGTGAATGGAAACTACAACAATTATAATACTTGTTGTCCCATTTGCTCCAAGTACTTTTTAGGATTATACAAAAGAGGAGCAAACATCAGGAGACAGATTTTTTAGTCAGAAGAGAAAAAGATGCCAAAATTTCCGTCACTCTCTTAGCCATTGTATTAGAACCACTCAGGCTGCAACATTAAAGGGTTAGTTCACCCAAAAATGAAAATTAGTCCATGTTGTACTCACCCTCAAAGCATCCTAGGTGTATATGACTTTCTTCTTTCAGATGAATCCAATCGGAGTTATATTAAAAATTGTCCTGGCTCTTTCAAGCTTTATAATGGCATGGGCGGGTGTTTTTGTTCAACAGTCCAAAAGTAGTAAAATAAAGCACGCCCAACCATATTAAAACACGCATCACATGGCTCCGGGGGGTGAATAAAGGCATCCTGTAGCGAATCAATGCGTTTTTGTAAGACAAATATTCATATTTGACTTTTCTGTAATTTAATGCCAAGGTAATATAATGCAAAGAATAGTTATAAATGTATAATAAATGTCTTGATTCGCATTAGGGTGACCATAACATTCTCTTTTTCATGGACATGGAATAGCCTGAATTTCTAAATTGCCTAAGATGTCTGGGTTTTCCTACTGTTTTCTTACTTGCTAAAGGTAATGACTAAAAAGCAGTTTGACAAACAGCATTTAGCCATTGTACATAATTGTACAGCATGGCATGGAAGAAGGTGGGATCTACAGAGAAAGGTCAAAGCAATGCAAAACACGTACATTTAATGGACTGTGCAGAGCATGTCAATAGAAAAACAAAGCCAAAACCTGCTAATTTTAGGCTAAAAAGAGGATGTATGGTCACCCCAATTACCTTAAGCCACAGATTTACCAAACTCAGTCCTACTGTTCTGTTCTTCTATCAGAATTAGATTTTTAAGATCTGTTCCACACAAGGTCATTGGTGCATGCACAGCCGTACCGCGCATAGGGAGACCGAGGGCCCGCTGTCATCTGTAATGTTCTAAAACTGGGCCTGACGGAGGCTTATTTGAGTAGAGCAGTAGCATTGATTAATGGCAGGAGGAAATTCTGCACTAATGCTCTGCAAACGTTCCAACAACCTCCCCTCTTATGTCCTTCAAATGTTTAAGTGACATTGAAGCAAGGCAATAGTGAAAGAGATAAAGAAAATGATTCAGACTAAAGGATGATAAATCAATGTATGAGCCTGTGGGGCCGCTCTGAATCCCTTTAAATACTCACCCTATCCTTTCTTGTAATTTCCTTTTCTCCTGTCTATTCTTTCTATTCCCTCCTTCCCTCCTAATATGCCTTCCTTTTTTCCCTTCTTTCCTTTCCTTTCCTTTCCTTTCCTGTCAAGCATAATCACTGTTATCAAACACGAGCAGTTTGTAATCATCAATCTGCCCATCTCTATTAGGACACATCTGTCATATGAGCCATATAGCTGAATTCTGTCAATTTTTTGCAGGCATTAGTTTTGTTTCTGAGTGTGTAAAGGTGTATATATGTGCTTTCAGCAGGCTTGACAGAGGATAATAAGTCTTTGAACATTAAGATAAAAAAATGACTTGGGCATCTGAGATTAGCCAAAGGCAGAAAAGCTTTTAAAAATGTCCCTCCAGAGGCCACAAACAGTCAATGAATTCAGCCATTTCATGACAAAATAATAATAACAGTCCTAATAAGGATGTGTGCCTGGAATAACATTAAAGGAATATTACAGCATGGTCTTGCCATTTTTCAACATATTCAAATAATGAAGAAAAACAGCTTTCATCAGTATATATGATTTTTTTTTGTGGAGTTTTCTGCTAGCAGCCAACAAGAAAAAACTGTTTTTGCTCTAACAAATACCATAACTGAAAAAAATAGACAGACCACCTGTTGCCTGAATGCTTGAAACTACAGGTGCATCTCAATAAATTAGAATGTCGTGGAAAAGTTCATTTATTTCAGTAATTCAACTCAAATTGTGAAACTTGTGTATTAAATAAATTCTATGCACACAGACTGAAGTAGTTTAAGTCTTTGGTTCTTTTAATTGGGATGCTTTTGGCTCACATTTCACAAAAACCCACCAATTCACTATCTCAACAAATTAGAATACTTCATAAGACCAATAAAAAAAACATTTTTAGTGAATTGTTGGCCTTCTGGAAAGTATGTTAATTTACTGTATATGTACTCAATACTTGGTTGGGCCTCCTTTTGCATGAATTACTGCATCAATGCGGCGTACCATGGAGGCAATCAGCCTGTGGCACTGCTGAGGTGGTATGGAAGCCCAGGTTGCTTTAATAGCGGCCTTCAGGTCATCTGCATTGTTGGGTCTGGTGTCTCTCATCTTCCTCTTGACAATACCCCATAGATTCTCTATGGGGTTCAGGTCAGGCGAGTTTGCAGGCCAATCAAGCACAGTAACACCATGGTCATTGAACCAGCTTTTGGTGCTTTTGGCAGTGTGGGCAGGTGCCAAATCCTGCTGAAAAATGAAATCAGCATCTCGCAGCCATCTACCAGGAAATTTTAGAGCACTTCATGCTTCCTTCTGCTGACAAGCTTTATGGAGATACTGATTTCATTTTCCAGCAGGACTTGGCACCTGCACACACTGCCAAAAGCACCAAAAGTTGGTTAAATGACCATGGTGTTGGTGTGCTTGACTGGCCAGCAAACTCACCAGACCTGAACCCCATAGAGAATCTATGGGGTATTGTCAAGAGGAAGATGAGAGACACCAGACCCAACAATGCAGATGACCTGAAGGCCACTATCAAAGCAACCTGGGCTTTCATTACACCTGAGCAGTGCCACAGGCTGATTGCCTCCATGCCACGCCGCACTGATGCAGTAATTCATGCAAAAGGAGGCCCAACCAAGTATTGAGTACATGTACAGTAAATGAACATACTTTCCAGAAGGCCAACAATTCACTAAAAATTGTTTTTTTTATTGCTCTTATGAAGTATTCTAATTTGTTGAGATAGTGAGTTGGTGGGTTTTTGTGAAATGTGAGCCAAAATCATCACAATTAAAAGAACCAAAGACTTAAACTACTTCAGTCTGTGTGCATTGAATTGATTTAATACACGAGTTTCACAATTTGAGTTGAATTACTGAAATAAATGAACTTTTCCATGACATTCTAATTTATTGAGATGCACCTGTATATTGTTATATAAAGTAAGGGTACTTTAGATCCGCCGTTCAATTGGACACTAAAGCTGTCTATTGGTTCACATCAGATAAGCACCATCTCAAGACCCAGAGACACACACACACACATATTTTTATATCATGTCATGAAAAACAACCATTTATTTAAACTGACCCACCCAAAAAAGTAATATATTTAAAATATATTTATTTCATAATAAGTATATACTGATATAAAATTGTAATTCAAATTTATTTGGAGAACTACTTGTGCACAATGCACATTTCTTAATATTAAACCTGAAATGTGTTTTAATGAGGATGTATGATCTTTGAATAATATCGGTCTTTAAATGCAAGATATTTTAAGAGTTCCACTTCAAATATACTTCAGTATATCTTTAGTTGGACCTCAGCATTACTTCCGCACAACTTAAGTGCATTAAACACAAAATTAGTTGTTCCAATTTAGCAGACTTTAAGTATAGCAGTTTAGTATACCAAATGTACAATTGCACGGTATTTTTATGAAGTATATAAATATGTAAATGTATTTATAGTATACTTATGAAATAAGTGTATTTCAAATACATTTTAGTATATGTATTTTTCACTACAGGGCACACACATTTATCTATCAAAGCAATCAAAGTGAGGACAGATGGCAACCTTCTACAGTTTTATATAAAATTTATTCTAATTACTACAGACTATTCTAAACTCAAAAAAATAATTTAATAAAAAATATCTTCCAACTGAGCACCTCCCCAAGTGTCACCAAAGGGGGGTTTTGTCAATAATCTTGGCCAAATGAAGCTAAATAACCCTACATACTTTCAACACACCTAATGACTATACTGCACCACACTAAACGACCTCAGGTGTCAGTAATCTCTCTGCTAATTGTGCATGCTGATATTGACACTGAATTAGCTTATTAACCATTTGCCGTTCAAGTCAGTTTAGTCGGCACAAGATGGCGGTGTACCTTCTTTTAATAAATTACAAGAAAATACAACAGGGTCTGTTAACTCTGCTTATAGAAAATGAAAAGCAAAGAATTCGCATCAGGTGTGTTTTTTTGTTTTTAATATTTTTAAAACATGCAACATGGCAAATCAAAAGATTTTTCACCTATAGGTGCAAAAATGATAGCATTTTTTTACTTGAATTTCATTAACTAGCTGCGTAACAAGAACATGACCAATTTAAGTTTATAGGACAACTAAACTATCAATTTAAACAAAAAATGACCGTCAACTACAGACGTTGCATCCATCGATTCCGTCATGTTTCTCATTGACACACCCCCAACTCGGAAACTCGGGGCTTAAAGAAAATTTAGAGTTTCCCACTTGTAATAACGACTTTGTGGTGGCGTTCATGTGCATTCAACTCGTAAATACGATCTATCTGACAAGACTTGAATGCACCAATAGTCCTCTGCTGCTGTACGGGGCAGGTCCTAGATCGGGCTTTTTTTCTGTGTAACTTAACGCGTTTCGCAGAAATATTTATTTCAGAAATTTCAATCAGCACCCAGCCTGTTTTATTTAGCTGTGCGGGTAGTTAAATCTGTATTGTAAAGCTGCGCTTATCCATAGACAGCGCAGAATGGATGAGAAGCACAGATTAAAAAAAATAGACGTAGGGGGGTCCCACAGACATATTTTTTGTAAAAAATAATGATGACGAACCTGATTAAGCTCACGCAGTTAGGATACGATACATTTAGTTAATTATTTACAGTCATTCATGTGACTGAAGTCTGTTTTTAGGCTGTCAAAATGTAAATGCGTCTATCAGGGTCGGCGCCAGAGTGCACAAAGGGGGCATGCACTTTTTGGGGGGAGAGGGAGGGGGGTTACTTTGAAAAGAAAAGAACCTGTTTCTGAATATTAATTGATTTAAATTTGTAGACTACTAGTGTAGAAGTCATTTTCAGATACAACGAATATAATGGGAAAAACACAAACATGAAACTTGTAAATAAAATAATTTGATATATATAGCCTACAATTTAATAACATATAGCCTAGTATTATATATGAATAAGATGTTCGTCAACTGATTGCAGGCGATCGGATCAGTGTTGACAGCTCCGTAAAATAGCCTAACCTACTGGAAGCTCTCTAGTTTTGGTGTATATAGCTAAAAATATTATAAGTACTGTAACCCGGTTCATTGTCAAGATAAGACAAAGAAGTCAGGGAAGATGAGTGAACAAAGTTTTTATTAGCCGTTCAACAAAACAAAACAAATTCCTGTGAGGCTCCCTGCCATACACAGTCTCCCAAGCACCGCACTCTGTGGTCCAAAAGTTTCTTTCCCCTTTACAGGTGAGTGGGCTGCTATATCCATCTCTCTACCAATCACTAGAATTAAAGACAGGTTTTAGTCCTCATTCACTTGACCCCCTTATCACCGCTCATCTCAGCACTCGCTCCCCTGCTGCAAAATCTTTAGTTTTTTTAGTTTTATGCATGTAAAAAAAGTGGGTAAATATTTATACTAATATTTATACTAATGGATAAATACAATTGCAGTAGACAATATAATATAGGGTTAGCTATAAACAAGCCAAAACAAAGCGAAACTGAAGGTAAAGTTGGGCTCATATCCTACCTCTCTTTCGGCACAAATCCAAATGTTTCCATATAGGCTACGTGATGTATTTGAAGCTATATATTTATTACGTAAAATAGGTTGTGTACTTCTACTGTACTGTCTACTGATGCTTCTCATCTGTTCTGCGCTGTCTATGGGTAAGCGCAGTTTCACCATACAGATGTAACTACCTGCACAACTGATTAAAATTCTGAAATAAATATTTCTGTGAAACGCGTTAGGTTGCACAGAAGAAAGCCCGATCTAGGACCTGCCCCGTACAGCAGCAGAGGACTGTTATTTTGCTGAACGAACTGAGGATGAGGCTCAGATTTGGTTGACCAATCGGCGGAAAGGGGCGTGTCATGACTGCCCACAAAGGGAAAACGAATTTTGAAGTTGTTTATCCATTTTCTACTCATGAACCGAAAAAACGAAAATCGAGCCAAAATCTCATTTTTTCGTTTTTTTTTTTTTAACAAATGAAAAAACGACTGTTTTCTCGTTTCTGCTTATTTCATTTCAAACTGAAAAACAAACTATCAAAACGTACACAGACCTTCAAGCCTTTTGACTTTGAGGCGTTAAACAGGAACAAAAAGAGACCCAATGAAGTCTAGGCCTCATTGTCCTGCTATAAATTACCTACTGACAAAAAGAGGCCATGGAGAGAAGGGACACAGGAAATCCGCATCTGAGAAGCTCTCAGTCTCATTAAAGTGTTAAGCACTAATCATGAATGCTGGCCAAGAATGCTTTAGAGCTGGAGGAGTGATGGATGTCAGACAAAGACACTGAGTCTCAAACTATAGCAAGCTGTCTTGACAGAGTTTTCAGGCTTTATAGACATGCTCACATTAAAGCTACAAAAGAATTTCCCACCACCTTAACAAAAGCTGTCTTCATTTTGTGCATATTAAAATGACTTAGTATATATATAGTGTAGAATATACATATACACAAACCCGATTCCAAAAAAGTTGGGACACTGTACAAATTGTGAATAAAAACAGAATGCAATGTGGAAGTTTCAAATTTCAATATTTTATTCAGAATATAACAGATGACATCAAATGTTTAAACTGAGAAAATGTATCATTTTAAGGGAAAAATAAGTTTGTGTGGCATCCCTTCTTTTTATAACAGTCTGCAAACATCTGGGGACTGAGACAAGTTGCTCAAGTTTAGGAATAGGAATGTTGTCCCATTCTTGTCTAATACAGGCTTCTAGTTGCTCAACTGTCTTGGGTCTTTGTCGCATCTTCCTCTTTATGATGCGCCAAATGTTTTCTACGGGTGAAAGATCTGGACTGCAGGCTGGCCATTTCAGTACCCGGATCCTTTTCTACGCAGCCATGATGTTGTAATTGATGCAGTATGTGGTCTGGCATTGTCATGTTGGAAAATGCAAGGTCTTCCCTGAAAGAGACGACGTCTGGATGGGAGCATATGTTGTTCTAGAACTTGGATATACCTTGCAGCATGGATGGTGCCTTTCCAGAGGTGTAAGCTGCCCATGCCACACGC
>NW_015505206.1:1410533-1414760 GCF_001515645.1 Sinocyclocheilus grahami | reverse complement strand
ATATATATATGTATATAGTTTTTATATTTTACAATCATGCATTTTACCATTTTCACATATTTGTGTACACGTCTTTCAGGGCGTCAATGATTGGCAGCATTCAGCAGGGGTGCCTACTTTATTCCAGAAACAGTGGCCAGAGGAAGTACAGGAAAGGCTGTTGCTAAGAAATATGACGATGCCTTTTAAAACATGGTTGACATGGCAAGGTCAAGGACTCCTCCCTCAGACTTTCTCCTTGTTCTCAGTACATAGACTAAGTGAAACAAAACCAGCCTTCACCTGCACACAGCACCCACAGCAATACTAGGATTTTAGTATCACTGTAGAATCAGACTGACAGTTTTATGACTCTAGATTAAAATAAAATGAAATTGAAGGTATACAATTTGGTGTCTTTGAGAACTTTTAAAACTATCATTATACAATTGGAGGACGAGTCAATGATTTCTTAACGTTTTTAATGTTGCATGCTTTATGTTTTTATAGGTTTTGTGTTTATGTTTATACGTTTACACTGGGTGCGTATCTAGGCCAGGACACTTTTGAAAAATAGATTTTTTTTAAATCTCAGAGAGGTCTTTCCTGGATAAATAAAGTTTAACTAAATAAAAAAATGAATGAAATAAACTAAAATGAATGGACTGGTTTCTCTAACAAATTATGAAACATTGGTAGGGACACACATCAAGACACATTTCTCAATAATTACATCAAGCTTTCAAAACTCTTCACACAGTTCTCTTTACCAACTTTCAGCTTGGCACAGCAGTACATTTTATATCCAAAATGCACTAATACTACAAAAACACTTTCTACGTCTCAACATTAGGAAAGGCTGTCACCCAACAAACGCACTTTGTCACTCATAAAACAACAACCTAAAAAACACTAACAACAGGTAGTGGTATATGTTTTAAGTAACACTATAGTATAGGGACCAATTCTCACTATTAACTGGTACAGATTTCAATATGGTATTACTGTATAAATGTATGTAATGTAATGATATAATAGTTTTTGAACGTAAGTTCAACACTTTTGAATAAAAAATGCAAATTGGCCTGTAGGTACATATAGTTTGGTGGTGGTTGTGTCTGAGTGAGAAAAGAATTCATGCAATTTGAAAGATGTAGTCACTGAATGTATTTTGTGCCAAAGCAATGAAAAATTATCCAGTTTAGCCCACATAGAATGAAAAAAAATGTCCTAAGTATTGAGAAATGGGTTCTAAGTGAATGTAAGAAAAACTGTAAGCGCACTGAAAACTGTTCTACTGAGCTAGTGACCTGAGAATCATGAATCAAAATAGTGATTTTTGATTACTTGCAAACTCGAGTGTGTTTGGTCCAAACCCCCAACCAGTTTCTTTTTTGGGTCATGTTAGTATGACAATGATTAATAAAGCACCACTGAAGCAGAGTAATGACTCAGATGGAGAAGATGACAGTTTAACTGTAAAACTTTAAATGCACTTGTGTTTGTTTGCTGCAGATGCTTTGCAACTTGCAAGAGGTGCAAAAAATGAAAGCCGCTCTCATTGAGAAATGCATTACACTGTTTGTGAGCATACAAAGATGCACATCAGACATTAATTGCAATTATTTTTATATTCTGGAAAATTCTTTGGCATACTATCCAGCTTAAAGATGAAAAAATGGACAGCTTGCCTTGTACAATATGTTTTTTATCCCAACAGCTCTGGAAAAACTTGCATTCTGGACTGACAAACCTGAAAGGCTGAAACAGAGCCTAATGACTATAATTCCCAAAGGGAGCCATCATACTGACACAACCGGCCACTGCTGACAGGAATATACAGTATGTTATCTGCATATAATGAGACTGTGGCTTAAGGGGAGTCCTGAGGCTCTGGAATGCAGCACAGACGGGAATCAGCTGCCCGGCAGGGGATGGGTCTGTTCTGTACTCTGGCCTTGTCTGCTGGGTCAGCAGGATAGCAGAGGAATCCTGACCTCATCTGCCCTCAGAATCAAACTCAAAGAGTACTTACGCTTTGCTGGACATTTACTAAGAAAGTTGCATGTACAAAAACATTTAAAAATGCATAAAAAGCCCTCATCTCAGGCAATAATAATGATTTTGAATGTCTATACATAAATATCCATGTCTGCATGCATGTCTCTATGCATGCAGGCGTCTACATGTCTCTGCATGTGTATGTGTGTGTTTGTTTTGATCCTATACTGTAACTTTTCAACAGTTACTTTCAGACTGAAAGACTACAAAACAGTTTACCAGATCACATTTGATTTCCTGTCTCCTCTGTTACAACTTTCATATCAAATACACCCTCAAATGCAAACACCCACACAAGCATGGCTGTTTTTCTACTATGGTGGGGACTTTCCCTTGACTGTTTGTACTGAGCTACTGATATTTTTTAATGCAAAACCCAAAATCTTACCCTCACAGAAACATTTCTGGATTTTTATTTTTCATTAAGATTTTATTTAGTATGTTAGCCCGCTATTGCCTGGTCCCAACAATGATTTCAGGTGTTATTAACTTTATGAAGACATTTGGTTCCCACAACACAGACAAAACATGACCCACACATTTATTATTGTCTCTCACCGGAGCCATGGGTACTTTGTTAAGGCTGAATAATTTAAAAGACTGATGTGTTGATATTGGTCCAAACCCTTAGTGAAAGACTCAATCAAACACTATCAAGTCGGTCTGATAGTAAAGAAAGAAAGAAAGAAAGCTCACAAAACTAACACAGTGAAAAATCATTACATGAAGTTGCAAGCCAAACGAGGTTACCCACAAACCTATTGGATATCTCAGGGCCATCTGGATTGCTGTGGCCAGATTCAATGGAAAACCCATTCAATTTAGGCCGACAGCGACTAGACAGCCTGGGCCACATTTCCAAGAGTCAAGGACTCTGAAGGCACAGATTATATGTTGGTAGGAGATGCTTTCACTGCCTGATGACATATAGATCTGCAATCTCTATGGAAATGGTATCTGGAAAAGCAGTGTATGTCACTGCTAATGTTCACAATCACTGAACAATCACACACACACACACACACACACATGCAGGCATTTATACATACAAACGCTTCTCCTTTAAAAGTCTAGATTAATGAGCTGACCATGATTTCAGTTTTCAGTAAGAATGAGGCCAGAAACACACTACACAAATATGAGAACCAAAATATGACATTTCATACTTATTTAATAAATTATAAATTAAAAAAAGTATAAAGTATAAATTAAATGACACTATGCAAAGATAGTAAATCACTTTCTAGATTCTGGATTTGCTACCAAATGAAGCAGTTATATACACTACCACTTGGGTCAGTATGTTTTTTCTTTTTTTTAATAAGTAATACTTTTATTCACTAAGCATGCATTAAAGGGGTCATATGATGCGATTTCAAGTTTTCCTTTCTCTCTGGAGTGTTAAAAGCTGATTGTGCATAGATAAGATCCCTGAAGTTGCAAAGACTAAAGTCTCAAAACCAAAGAGATATTCTTTATCAAAGTTAAGTCTCTGCCACGCCCCCCTAAAACGGCTCGTTCTAACACGCCCCCACATATCTACCTCACTATGTGGAAATATTAGCATAATGCCACCCAAATGTGCACGCAAAGAAAGAAGGCGTGGTTTCAGTAACCGCAGTTAGTGTTGAAGCAGCATGTCAGGGAGACGCTGTGTGTTTCTAGGCGAAAGCAAAAGCACTTTATTTGTCCTTCCGAAAGTAAATGCATTCAGATTACTCACAACAGAACAGCAATGCATTTTATGGACGACCGTTTCGTGAACCTGGAAGAGGAGGTAATTCTGACTTTGCTATGACAACCTGGCGCTTCTGAATCAGCTACTGTTTTGTTATTAATTCAAGTATTTGCTATTGACTGTTCATATGTGGAGTTTTGCACATCGTGTGTGTGTGTGTGCGCGCGAGCGAGTGAGTGAGAGAGAGAGAGCGCGCGAGAGAGCGAGAGAGAGAGAGAGAGAGAGAGAGAGGGGGGGGGGTCACATCACAAACACATACCAGCTTCATCACTGTGTCTGTCACAGGACTCTGTTCCCCTTTTGGGCTTTACATTTATTTTGAAAGATGAAGCTGTGATTATGGTAAGGGGCGTTACATTTCCGACGAGTGCTTGCGGTGTTCGGCCAATCACAATGCACTGGGTCAGCTGGCCAATCAGAGCAGACTGCGCTTGTCGGAAGGAGGGACT
>NW_015505206.1:1404480-1409177 GCF_001515645.1 Sinocyclocheilus grahami | reverse complement strand
GGGGGTCACATCACAGTGGAGTCAGCTGTCTTAACCGTGGCTTGTGTACTGCAAACACATACCAGCTTCATCACTGTGTCTGTCATGCGACTCTGTTCCCCTTTCGGGCTCTGTCTTTACATTTATTTTGAAAGATGAAGCTCGCGATTATGGTAAGGGGCGTTACATTTCCGACGCCTGCTTGCGGTGTTCGGCCAATCACAATGCACTGGGTCAGCTGGCCAATCAGAGCAGACTGCGCTTGTCGGAAGGAGGGACTTTGTAGAAAACGAAGCATTTGAGAGAGGCGGGGCATAGAGGACCTACAATAATGTACAGTATTTGAAAAATAATGTGTTTTTTGAACATTAAAGCATCTCAACATATTCTGTTACACCAAATACACAAAATAATGATCTTTAAAAAAGCATCATATGACCCCTTTAAACTGATAAAAGGATACGTTAAACTGCTCTTTTGAACTTTCTACTCATCAAAGTTTCCACAAAATGTTGTTGGACATTAATGTTGGTTTTAAACAATGATAATAAGAAATGTTTTTGAGCACCAAATTGGCATAATAGAATGATTTTTGAAGGATCATGTGACACTGAAGACTGGAGTAATGACCAATGGCCGTCACAGGAATTAATTACATTTTTTAAATATATTAAAATTGAAAACAGTTCTTTTTAATGTTACTAACATTTCATAACTTTACTGTTTTTTCATCAAACTAATGAAGCCTTTGAGAGCATTAAAGACTTTAAACTCCAAATGTTTAAATGGTAGTGTAAATATGTTAAGCAGGGCTCGCAAAATTTCAAAATTGCTGGTAGCCCTTCGGGAAGTCATTCTTCAGATTTTGGTAGCCCAAAATGAATTTAAGTAGCCCGAATAAAAAAAAAAAGACATCGGCTGAATTTCACTGCGGACAAATCAGTATGATTAAAAATTTCAGTGATTTTCTTCAAATAACATGTCAAGAGAGTAGGGGTGCAACGGATCACAAAACCCACGGCTCGGATCATATTGCATTAACATATCAGATTTTGAGGAACAGATCGGACTTTTTTGCAGATGAACAAAAAAAATATGGTTCTTTATTATTTAAATAACAGAATATTTCTTTGATACCACAGCAAAAACTAGTAGCATATAGGGATGTAACGATTCAGTCAACTCACGATGCGATGCGATGTGATTCACGAAACTGATTTCAAAATTTTCTCACAATTTTTCTTTTGAACAAAATGAGATATAAGACAAATTATTAATGAAAAGGTGTCCTTTTATTATTTCTCCAACAAAATGCTGCACATTTCTTTGTGAAATATGTCAAATAATAAAACTAACTTGAAATTTTTAAACAAATCCCAAATCAAATAATTAAATAATACAAATAAAATAAATCTCTTCATATAAACAAACTGGCTTTGGCTGTGCTTTTCCATTTAAAGTCAGAGGCAACAAAGATGCTAAATACATGTTATTTAGATTGCAATTAGATTGTATAATTTCGAAATTTGAAGCAAAAACAGAATGGTTTGATTTTAGATTTGTGAATGAGACGCAAATGTCACTCTCTGACAGCGGGTGGCGCTTATGGAACAGCAGGTATTTATAGGCTGCTGCCCCTTTAAGACCGAATGCACGGATCCAATATAATGATGCACTTGAGATAGGGCTGGATGATATGGCCAAAATTTATATCACGATATATTTCTTAATTTCGGTCGATACGATATAACTCCGATATCGATATGAACAATATTAAAAAAGCCTCATAAAAACGGCCAAGAACGTCCACAACAGATGTCTGTCTGTACCTACAAACTTATGAAAAATTATTTTGCCAACTCTATGAAACCTACTCCTATAAAACTATATAATATTTTAGGATGTTTAAATCGGCAAGACTTAGAAACCCGTGCAAACTATCAACTATGATCCGTTTTACCCCTACAAGCTAGTGAACAAAGCAAATCAAGGAAGGAATTTTATGTCACTGTTCAAGATAGCCCGTTGGGCAGGGCGGTGATACATTTTGGTAGCCCGACTGGAAAACACAATAGCATAGGATGTCGGGCTAGCGATTTTGCGAGCCCTGTTAAGTATGGTTAAAACACTTAAATGCCTATTTTTCCTGCAGCTGCTGAACTGTGCTAAATAGCTGTCATCCAGATCAGGCACCGAAAGGAAAATTATGATAAAACTTTAAATTTTTGTCCCAGTCAACCAGAGTCTACTCTTATCTTTGCAATCTGCGGGAAGTGTGTTTAATGTGTGTATTTGCGCTAATGTTTGATAAATGGCTCCCTAATCTGATTTAATCATCTAATTTAACATCATTTGCCTATGATTTCTCACAGTTTCCTCATCTTGTTTCCTTTCCTCTCTCTGTCAGCACAACTCCCTCCATGAGCAATCGACATCTGTCTAAACTTGAGAATATTCATCATATTCAAACTTAGAAGAAGATTAAACACATGGTCCATGTGTGTGCGCAAGGGGACATTTTGATTACAGGTCACCATTATTCATTTTTATTTTCCAGTTCACATACAGCTTGTTGGTATAAAACAAAAGCCAATATATAACAAATATGTGTGTGTGTGTGTGTGTGTGTCTGTCTGTGTGTACTTGTTTATGCTACATTGTGGGGACCAAATGTCCCACAAGGACAGTAAAACCTGAAATTTTTGACATTGTGGGGACCGGCCTGTTTGGTCAGTAAAAACAATAGAAGTCTATGGAAAGTCCCCACAATTCAAAGAAACAAACATGTGTGTGTGTGTCTGTCTCTCTCTGTCTCTGTGTCTGTGTGTGTGTGTGTGTGTGTATGTGTGTGTGTGTGTGTGTGTGTGTGTGTGTGTGTGTGTGTGTGTGGACGAATCTAGTGAAGCCCTGCCAGTTGTCTGTTCTTCATCTCACATGTTGACTCTCTCACTCTATAAGAGCTATCCAACAGCTTTGCGTGTGTCTGAATACTTATGACCAGGCGCAATCTTGCAGTTTCTGGGAGAACATGGTAAACATGGTAAAAATGTACACAGTTGTAATAAACTCGTACAGATAGTAAACTGGCTGAAATATTAAATAAATGAACCCATAAGGGACTGGAGATATATATGTGTACATATTTGTGAATAACACCATTTTGACTCAACAGAAATCTGTGTGTGCAGATTCCTTGCATGCCTGCTTATGACATTGTTTGTGGTCAAGGAAATGATCAAAATAAAACATGCACAGTGCACAATCTCTTTCTCTCTCCTGTTATAATATTTACAGTCTTTTCAACACCCTACTGTTTTTACAAGGGAGAGGGGGTTCATAGATCTTTTGCTGTTTGCTCCTCAGCTGCTTCTGCCTGAGAGAATCATCTACAAACACCCACAAACGTGTGTGCATCTCCGCAATGATCTGAATCACTGTTCAGCCCAGAGAGATCACACAATAACAAATACATCTCTGAAACAAACATAAACACACACACACACACACACACACACACACATACACACACAAACGACCTCAACAATACCTCAAATTCTCAACTTTTCCATGCTTTTCACACACACACTAGAGATGCTGGGATAAAGGCTGGAATGCAGCTGAGATGCCTCAGGATAACATCCTGCACACACACACACACACACACATTGAGGCTGACAGGGAGCAGGGGAGGTGAGGCTGTTGTGACTCACATAACAAATGGAGAAAAAACAGAACAACAAACTCTTCTATTCAGAAATAAAAGGCAGAAAAGACCAGCTGCAATAATCTATTCAATCGTGCACTGTACTTCCTCTTGCTTAATTTTTTTTCTCTTTTAAATTAACATTTGTCTTTCATCTACAATTTCTGAGACCTACAAAATTATTTCGTCATGGATTAAAATTAGTGCTGTCAGACAATTAATCGTGATTAATCGCATCCAAAATAAAAGTTTTTGTTTACATAATATATGTGTGTGTACTATGTATATTTATTATGTATATATTAATACACACACATGCATGTATATATTTAAGAAAAAATATACACACATATATTGTGCAAACAAAAACTTTTATTTTGGATGCGATTAATCGCTTGACAGCACTAATTAAAATATTACTTCTGTGTGGGAGGGGAAATTTGAGTGACAGGTGAATTGTCCAGTCAGCTTGAACCAATCACAAATGCTCCAATTTCACTCTAGAAAAGCTCTAGAAAACTCACCAAGGCTGCATTTATTTGATGAGAACAACAATAAAAACTAGGGATGCACCGATACCACTTTTTCCAGTACTCGCCCGATACCGATACTTTTAGAATCAGAATGAGCTTTATTGCCAGGTATGTTTACACATACGAGGAATTTGTTTTCATGACAGAACCTTCCACAGTGTAACAGAATGACAGTGACAGAACAAAAAAACACAGATAATAAAAAATTAAAAAAAAAAAATTGGACCAGTAAAATAAGGAATAAAAAATATACAAATCGACAATTGTATGTACAGGTATATAACAATGTATGTGTATGAGTATGTGTGTTAGATAAATAAGTGTATGAGTGAATAAATAGTGCGTGTTCCACAGTTATTGTCAAGTGTTCATGAGATGGATGGCCTGAGGGAAGAAACTATTCCTGTGTCTGGCCGTTCTGGTGCTCAGAGCTCTGTAGCGTCGACCAGATGGCAACAGTTCAAAGAGGGAGTGTGCTGGAT
>NW_015505206.1:1403151-1404318 GCF_001515645.1 Sinocyclocheilus grahami | reverse complement strand
GATCAGAGAGCCCCAAAGCTGCTCATGGGACAGAGTGATATGCATTCTTTATTGTGGTGTAACAGTGATCCAATATATTACTGTCTCTGGTGGGACATGTGATGTGCTGTCTGTATTTTGGCAGTTCACGGGAGAGATTTGCTTTTTTAAAGTCCCCGAGAATGATTAAAACAGAGTCCAGGTGTTGTTGTTCTGTCTCTGTGATCTGATCAGCGAGTTTCTGTAAAGCGGAACTCACGTGTGCTTGCGGAGGAATGTACACACTTACGAGAATGAATGAACAAAACTCCCGCGGCGAGTAGAAAGGCTTACCGTTAAAGAAGAGCACTTCTAGATCTGAACAGCACATCTTCTTTAACACAGTTACATCTGTACACCACCTCTCATTGACGTAAAAGCATGTCCCACCGCCACGCGATTTCCCCGTTGATTCTGCGTCGCGATCTGCTCTAAACAGCTGAAAGCCCGGCAGACTCAACGCGCTGTCCGGAATGGTGTCTTTCAGCCAGGTTTCCGTGAAACACAGAGCAGCAGAGTTTGAAAAATCCTTATTTGTCCGGGAGAGCAGAAGGAGCTTGTCCGTTTTGTTGGGTAGAGACCGGAGGTTCGCCAGATGGATGCTATGCAACGGTGTTCTGAATCCGCGCTGCCTTAGCTTCACGAGCTTCACGCTTCCCCCGTCCTGAAGCATTTTATCAGAGCCGCAGCTCCCCCGACTACAATGTCCAGCAAGACATCATAATAATCGAAAACCGGTAAAATATCCGGTGGTGTGTACTTTCGAATGTCCAGCAATTCGTCTCTGGTGAAACTGATTGCAGTGATATAACTAAAGACAGGACAAACTAACAAAAACATAAAAACAACTGCGGAGCACACCACGGAGGCAGCCATCAGCGTCGGCGCCATGTGAAGTGACTTGCCGATACCGAGTACCGATACAAATATTTTCATTGCATTTGTAAATTTTTTAAATATTGGGTACAGAAACCAAAAGAGTATGCATAATGTTAGTTGGTTAACTTAATTTATCAAATAGATACAGTCAAACCAAAATTTATTCAGACACCTTCAACATTTCTCACATTATCACAGTTTATTCGCTATAGTTTAGAAAATGGTAATAAAATATGACGAGAACTCAGAGTTAAACTGTGTCAGAACAAA
>NW_015505206.1:1396171-1397178 GCF_001515645.1 Sinocyclocheilus grahami | reverse complement strand
GGTGTTGTTGTTCTGTCTCTGTGATCTGATCAGCGAGTTTCTGTAAAGCGGAACTCACGTGTGCTTGCGGAGGAATGTACACACTTACGAGAATGAATGAACAAAACTCCCGCGGCGAGTAGAAAGGCTTACCGTTAAAGAAGAGCACTTCTAGATCTGAACAGCACATCTTCTTTAACACAGTTACATCTGTACACCACCTCTCATTGACGTAAAAGCATGTCCCACCGCCACGCGATTTCCCCGTTGATTCTGCGTCGCGATCTGCTCTAAACAGCTGAAAGCCCGGCAGACTCAACGCGCTGTCCGGAATGGTGTCTTTCAGCCAGGTTTCCGTGAAACACAGAGCAGCAGAGTTTGAAAAATCCTTATTTGTCCGGGAGAGCAGAAGGAGCTTGTCCGTTTTGTTGGGTAGAGAGCGGAGATTCGCCAGATGGAGGCTAGGCAACGGCGTTCTGAATCTGCGCTGCCTTAGCTTCACGAGCTTCACGCTTCCCCCGTCCTGAAGCATTTTATCAGAGCCGCAGCTCCCCCGACTACAATGTCCAGCAAGACATCATAATAATCGAAAACCGGTAAAATATCCGGTGGTGTGTACTTTCGAATGTCCAGCAATTCGTCTCTGGTGAAACTGATTGCAGTGATATAACTAAAGACAGGACAAACTAACAAAAACATAAAAACAACTGCGGAGCAGGGTGACCCTTAGCCTTAATGACAGCATATAGTCTCCTGGGCTGTCAACCAGGTTCATGCAAACCTGAACTTCAGTTTTTTTTCCCAGACTCGGTCTGAATCATTTTTGGTCCCAAATTTGTATCAATTTTACTGGTAGTCCACTGTATGAAGAATTTTTGGGTATAATATATCACAGTTTAGTTTATTTTGCTATCCTCACTTTGCATAAATTAACTATAATGTCCTACACCCACTAGTAAAAAAATATCAAAAATTATATCTGGTCTCTGAATAATTTTTGGTTTGACTGTATATCCTTCTGTTATTTT
>NW_015505206.1:1377794-1395774 GCF_001515645.1 Sinocyclocheilus grahami | reverse complement strand
AAGCCACTCATATAATGCAGAAACACTCATGAAGCAAGCAAAACACACGCAACGTGCACATGTATTTGTACTGGTGCAGAATGAGAGGGACAAGTACAGTACAGCCTAGCGCATTTCCTAGGCTGTTAGTGTCACTTTCGCCAGAAAGTCGTGTATGCTTAAGGATAAAAATAAATGACGTTTATAGTGAATGCCCCTATAAATTGTTTTATATTTACGATTTAGTTTTCGTCTGTGCCACCATGCACTCAATCCACTCAGCATGATTTGCTTACCAGCTGGCGCAAATCAGCTATACAGGCATTAATACTGAATGTTTTATATTCATTGTATACATATACCTCATAGGCATCTTTAATCTCTAATAACTCCATTCTGCTGTCAGTGTTTCTTTGTCTGAATATGGCACTTATCACATGCTGTGTGGTATCGGCGTTTGGTATCGGGACATTTTAACGAGTACGAGTACAGGAGCTCAGTATCAGGCCCGATACCGATACCAGTATCGGTGCATCCCTAATAAAAAAAACATTATATTGTGAAATTGTCACACTACAGTGAATGAACACAAGAAGAAGATGAAGATCAAAGCACATAGTCTTTAATAAATCCACAAGAGGGTAATGCCACAACAGACAGGTAGGAAACAGACATAGTAGACCAGGCAACCAATCAGTGAACTGAATACAATTTAAATAGGGTAGCTAATGAGGGACAGACAGGTGAGGATGATTAACAAGACACAGGTGAACTAACTAATCAAAGAGAGACAGAAACTGGGTCAATCAACACATGAGGGATGAAAACACAAAAACAGTTCATGGGTGTGACCGGATTATTATTACAATTTAAAATAACTGATTTCTATTGTAATATATTTTAAAATGTAATTTATTCATGTAATGCAAAGCTGAATTTTCAGCAGTCATTAGGCCTATTTCAGTCTTCAGTGTCACATGATCCTTCAGAAATCATAACATGCTGATTTGGATTATTATCCATATTAAAAACAGTTGTGTTGCTTAATATTATTGTGGATATCTTGAAATAAATGTTGTACAGATTACATGATTAATAGAAATATCAAAAGAACAGAATTTAATTGAAATAGATATCTTTTGCAACATTATAAATATTTTTATTCAGAAAAGATGCATTACATTGATCAAAGTGACAGTAAATAATTTTGTTTTTGTTTTTGAAAAAAAGTTACTGAACCCCAAATTTTGTTGTGTCTCGAGGCAATTCTAGGATTTCAGCCTTTCAGTCACAATGTATGTCAATAGGATTGAACTTGGTCATGGATCAATTAAATCCTGGACTGGAGTTCAGACATGGATTTACAAACATAAATGTGATTTTTTTTTGTTGATTTCTAATCAAAATATAGTGAAACCTTGTTCCAGCCCAAGGCCCACCGCACGCTATCCACTCAATCTGTGCAACATTTTGCAACCATTGACGTGAGTGTCAACTGTATGTAGCTACAGTCAATGTTCCAAACTGTTTTCAGAAAAATGGAGAAAGACATTACACAATCACTGATGTTTAATGGGGCTGAGGCGATCGCAGATTTGGGTGCTGACAGCTGAGTTAAACAGATGTTTCCAGAGGGGTGAAGATGAAAGATGTACAGTAGGCCTAAGAATGATTTTGTCAATACACAAATAAGCAACATAGGCTAGTTAATATTGTGAAGATTTTAAAATGCTTTCTTTTTTCACCCATAATATTTCCTAAAGAATGTAATTTAACCAATTTCACAATGCTTCCAAATAAGAGTGTTAAGACAAATGTTTTAGAGTTACAGTTTAGATCAGTGATGGGCAAACTTGGCCCTTCCAGGCCACTTTCCTGCAGAGATTTGATCCAACCCTGATATGATTCACCTGCCTGTAGCCTTCTAGTAGTCTTGAAGACAATGATTAGCTGCTTCAGGTGTGTTTGATTAGAGTTGGAGCTAAACTCTGAAGGAAAGTGGCCTGGAAGGGCCACGTTTGCCCACCCCTGATTCAGATGCTTATGTGTGAATTCAACCATTAATTTTCATTATCACTCAAAAATGAGGTCTCTCTGCATGCTTTTTTATGCATAAAATGCATAAAAATTAAAATTAAAATTACATTGTTGCAAATAAATAAAATTAAATATTTTTACTTTGAAAATGAAATTTTTTTTACTCATGAAAATGAAAATGAAAGTGCAGAAATATGATTTTGATTTTTACTATTTATTTTTGGAGTTTTTTTGCCTTTATTTTGAAAGGACAGTTGTTAGGCAGGAATCAAAGCAGGAGAGAGAAAGGTCCACGAGGCAGGATTCGAACTCGGGACACCAAAAGCACAACAGCACTATATGTCGGTGCACTTCCCTCAAGGCTATCGGCACCGACAGCCCTTTTTACTGTATTTTACAACTTGCACTTTACATTTTTTATCCATAAATTTTTTTGCAATAATCAAATGTTTTTAATATTTCAGAGCAATTATGTAATAAGATAAATATTGAAAAGATACAGCTAAAAACTGTCATAAGACTGGACATAAAAAGATGTAATGTTTGACAAGTTAAACTTACATCACCATCTAATGCTCCTTTGAGGTTAATCCTTAAAACCACTAATAAATTAATAACACTGTTAAATGTAATCTTTAGCTAATTTCAAAATGAATATTGATTTTTCATACTGTACAATGTTATGATTCTTAAATGTATTTGTAGTACTTAAAATGACTGATTTTAGGTTTTAGGTTTTTAATATTTATTTGTTCAATGTTCAGACAAAATAACAAATTTCTCAATTATCCGTATGAGGCAGAATTTTTTTAATCAGTGCATGCTTACATAAAATTCACACAAAATGACTTCACAGACATAAGCTTTACCTAGCATTAATAGAAAGTATTCTAAAACTGCATGCGAGCTGTAATCTAAATAATTTAACTACGAACAGCACCAAAAGCCAACCAGCAACACAGAGCTCTACACTGTCAGCATGAGGAACGTTCCAGAAACCTGCGGCTGATCTGCTTACATTATCCTGCCCCTCAGGTAGTGGACTGTGGAGGGTCTCTCTGAGAATTTTTAGAAACTGTCTTGAGATCAGTACTGGCATGTTTGAACTCCAGATTCCATTCCTATACAGAATAATAACACTGCACTGCTGGAGAAAGACACACACACACAGGGCTCACAGCAAACAATCTCAGCAAAAACCTTAAGCAACAGATTGAATCGACATGACAGCCAAAAACAAGGATGCTATTTCCATGTGCACATGACCAAATCCTACACACAATGTGTCCACACGCACACAGCATGTGCGCACGAACACAAACACACACCATATTCGCCTCCTCCACTTTCATGGCACTACTTGCCATCGTATCGAAGCCATCTGTGTACCAGCAGTACTGGCACCTTGAGTAGAGAGAAAGCAGGGATAGAGTTGGCTCTGCTATGGCAGCTAAGCACCATGCTTATCTACAGGCCATTATAATACCAAAGACTCATTTACAACTCCTGCACTGTGAAGCAAACAACCGAAGGGAACGCTAACAGGCTTTATAAGGTGTTAAAGGCATTATTTAGCAAGATTTTGATATTGAGCAAATTGCCGGTCATCAAGTCTTGGTGTTGCTGATTGCTAGAAGTCGTTAGTTCACAATAATAGTATCCAACTGAGAGAGAGAGACAGATTATATATACAGAGTTCTGGCATGAAACTCTAGATGGTGCAGTCCGATAGGTCTAGCTCAATCTGACCTAGCGACATCATTGTCACATGGCAGCTGATTGGTTCTCTCCTGAATCAGTAGCCAATGAGCTTACTGCTCAATATTCAAATACCTGGCTTTTGTTTGCTGTAGCAGTTTGCAGCTTGCTTCAGAAACCCTCCACCTTCCCCAGCTCCACCCTATATAGATCTGCTACGGGGTGATTCATGTATGCTATATGGGGGTTATTCATATGTGTTATATGTGCAGCAGCAGTATTTCTTGCATGCTCACAGCAGCATGTTGTGGATGTATTGGCAGTAGCAAGTCTCGGTACTTCTGCCACAGCAGCAGCAGCTTAGCAGAAATATACCACCAAGACCAAATATATTAACATTGTCATGTACATTACCATTCCAAACCCTCAGAGAGTTGTCATGACAGAAATATATTGTCACTATAGTGAAATGTTATTACAATTTAAAACAACTGATTTCTATTTAATTATACTTTTCAATATATTTTCAAATGTAATTTATTCCTATGATGTCAAGCACCCATTACTCCAGTCTTTAGCGTCACATGATCCTTCAGAAATCATTCTAATATGCTGATTTGCTGCTCAAGAAACATTTCTTATTATTATCAGTGCTGGTGGTGCTGCTTAATATTTTTGTGTAAACCGTGATACTCTTTTTTCAGGATTCTATGATGAAAATAAAGTTTAAAAGCATTTATTTGGAATAGAAATATTTTATCTTTACTATCACTTTTGATAAATGTAATGCATCCTTGCTGAGTAAATGTATCAATTTCTTTAAAACACACAAACACACACATATATGTTGCACTGTCAATCTTTTTTTCTCTTAAAACTTTCAATATTTTGAATGTTAAAATATTTCCATGCTCCTGCTTGCAGTAGGTTTATGTGTTTTTGCTCATCTCTTGGTTGCATGTTGCCTTGTTTCGAGGTGTTTTGAAGTTTGAACCACCTTCAGGTGTTTTTTAAAATCTCATTAGTTGTTTACTGCTCTAGCAGATGTCTTTTTTTAATTAAAAAAACAGAGCAAAACTAGACTGGACTGTTTTGGGAAACATTTATATAACAGCAGAACAACCAGGTATGATCGTCACACAGCTTGCAAACACAGGGAGGACAGGGCAAATTTATTTCTAGTAAAACCACACATAATAAAACATAAAAGTCTTTATGTTTGCTGTATATCAGGCACACAGACACAAACAGTGCCTTATTACTAACATGGGAATATGCAGTGCTCTCTATAGCACAGTGCCAGCTTCAACATATAGTAGCACATACATAAACAGGGAACTCGTGTTGAGGTTATCAAGTTGGTAGACTGCGATTGATCATCCGGACCCAAACTTAGTCATGACAACTCACATTAAAAACCATCTGCAGGTCTGTTCTGAGATCAGTCTTCCCACCACAACCTCATTCACTAGCTGCTCAGTCTGAATCTGAGCCAGACGCCTGGCTGAGAGGGTTGGCGTACTGTCAAGATTGTGTCTTCGGGACTTTTAAAGAGTGTTTGAGTGTTCCCGCTGTTCTTTACTCTACCCTGTGGGAACAAGTGTCTTTAGGGTGCGGAGCCAAGAGTCTAGCAAAGCAAAGACAAACTCACCCTGCAGCTAATGATCTGACTGCAGTCAGAATTCAGCCACATGTGTGCATGCATGTTAGGTAATCAGTTAAGGGTAAATAACTATAGATCCATGCAAGTTCAGACTGTCTGCTAAATTTTTTCTTTGTTCCTCAGAACACAGTCATAAGAGTTTGGAACAAGTAAATGATGACAGTTTTCATTTTTGGGTGAACTATCCCTTTAATCAGGGTTCCAGACTAAAAAAAATGACTAGTAGTGAGTAATTGGCTCTGAACATGAAATATTTAGGAGCCAAATGCCTTTAGTTGCCAAATGCAGTGATTCACTTTGAACTAGACATGAGCAAGTTTGAGGCTGTTTTATGAATCTTTATGACTCTGAGGCTGAGCAGTTCACTGACTCAGTGAGTCCGATTCA
Organism: Sinocyclocheilus grahami; assembly: GCF_001515645.1. Lineage (NCBI taxonomy): Eukaryota > Metazoa > Chordata > Actinopteri > Cypriniformes > Cyprinidae > Sinocyclocheilus > Sinocyclocheilus grahami. The sequence continues at coordinate 1,390,010 of NW_015505206.1, read as the reverse complement.
AAGTGCTAACTCACAAGCGAATCTTTCTGACTTGTTAAAAAGAACCAGTTTTTTCAATTTATTTGTTCGAATCAGACACCTGCTGTGTTCATGCATTTGGAAAACACTGGCATGTATTCTAAACATTAATGCCACCTCACAGGATCACACATAGCAAAAAGATAGTACATTTTTGCACCAAATTTTTTTTTATATACATTTTTGCATTTGCAACAATTTTGTTCACACAGTCCAGATCCCTGCTTTAATTTTTCTGCAGTAATATGTCTTCCAAGAACATGCACGTGAGTAAATGACAGAGTTTCCATTTTTGGGTGAACTATGCCTTTAATCATGGCTTTAGGCTTAAAAAATGACTAGAGAGCAATTGGCTCAGAACATGAAATATTTAGGAGCCGAAATCCTTTAGTTGTCAAACACAATGATTCATTTTGAAACGGACATGGCCAAAAAATTACTCAATTCACGTGCAATTCACGGAATTCACAAGTGACTTTTGAGTTTTGTTTTGTAAATCTTTCTGACTGATGCAGTTTTTCAAATCATATATAGTGGCTTGAGTTGTGTTCTCACAATAAGGAAGCACTGACATGCATCAAACCAATATGTAATTAACAGCACCTCTTGAAATCATCAATAGCAAAAAATTATTGCTGAAAATGTGTAATCATTTTAATCATGGTCCAGATCCCTCTTTAAACATTTAGAAAATAATATAACTTACAAGAACATGAGGGGTAGTAAATCCACTTTGGGGTGAACTACTGCTTTTGTGTTTCTGTTAAGCAGTGATGTGATTTTCAAGAACCATCTTCTACAATGTAAATGAAGACATAAATAAAGCATAGCTCTACAAGTAGCCTACAGGCAAAGATACATTGATTTCCCATGCATGTGACAACCACAAACACATACAGTGCTGAAACATGACCTGCAATGTGCTGATAACTACTCTCATTTCCTGTTTTTTTTTTCTTTGTGAAAGCCAGCCAACTTCCTCCATGCATCATGCACTCCTCATCCAGGTAAGACTTCATCATGTGACAGAATGATGGGGACGAAATGAGAGAAAATTCAGATGCACTGAGCAGTCAAAGTAAACAAACCAATCAGACGGAACATTAGCAGGGTTTTAATGAAAGAGGATAAATCTGCTCCCTTTCTAGGGACTCTCTGTCTGTCATCATGTTCTCTCACTATTTACTGACACCTGACTTTCTGCTCGCAAAACTTGATGGATGGATATAATTATGTATGCATGTATGAGATTGATTAATGACTCACTGAATTTTATACTGAGACTCTGATTGAAAAAGCAATCCTATAACTGCACTTTCAACACCGCCATAGACATTGGTCTTTTTTACGAGAGTTTGCTGAACTAATCAGTTTCATCTATTTTTGATAATCTAATGCGCTGCTCTATACTGACTGACCTGAATCTTCATGACTGGAATGCATTTGTCAGCCAACAGTGATGAAATCCCACTGTCTTCGTCTATGTGAAACCCAGTCTTCATGAGTGCAGTCGGCTGGTTGAAGAGATGACAGATGTGTGGTCAGTCCAATAGACTTACACTAGATGTAAACAGTCCCGGCCTTTCCAATGAAGTCACTGTGGCAATTTGTAGCATTTGATATACTGAGCTTCACACAGAGGATCAGAGTCGATGAAAAAGTGCCACAAACTGGGCCTGCAGCCAGCTGCCTTACCTGCTGCCAGGAGGGGCAGGCAAAAAGAGGGCAGGCTTGGAAAGAGGGAAAAACAGGTTTCTTGAATTACCTTTCAGTCGTGCATGCATGAAATAAGTGCACAATGATCGGAATGAGTTTACACCGGAGAGAGCAGATACCTCATCTACCTGCCTTCCTAAGAAACAAAGATGAGAACAAAATGAAAGCATGCAGGACGGGGTGTAAAATAGCTCTGAGTGCTCATGCTGTTAAATGAACCTCCTGAGCAGCTTCAAATTGGGGCTAAATTACTCTAGAAGAACTTCAAGACCACCTTAACTAAATTCAAAACCACATCTGCATACTCTATTACTTTGCATGCTATCCATGCTGTCATACACAAGATTAGAAAAATGTCTTGTGCACTATGTCTTAAAGGTATAGTTCACCAAAAAAATGAAAATTCTGTCATTAATTACTCACCCTCATGTCATTCCAAACCCATAAGACCTTCGTTCATCTTTGAAACACAAATTAAGACATTTTTGGTGAAATCTGAGAGCTTTCTGACCCTCCATAGACAGCAAGGAAACTACTACATTCAAGGCCAAGAAAGGTAGTAAGGACATCGATAAAATAGTTAATGTGACATCAATTTTATGAAGCTACGAGAATACTTTTAGTGCACAAAGAAAAAAAACAAAACGACTTTATTCAACAATTTCTCCTCTTCCGTTTCAGTCTTTGACACGCATTAACAAAGTGTCCTTTCTATGTTTATGGTCCTTGAACACATCAGTTCCGTTGCTGTCTATGAAGGGTCTGAAAGCTCTCGTATTTCATCAAAAATATCTTAATTTGTGTTCCCGAAAAAAAATTAATAAATGTTTGTTCACGAGGGTGAGTAATTGATGACAGAATTTTCATTTTTGGGTGAACTATCCCTTTAAATCAGTGGTCGCCAACCCGTCGATCGCGATCGCGACTGGCAGACCTTTATCACTGTCCCAGTAGATCCAGAAAAAAACAGTAAAATAAGTACAAGAATGCATTACATTTATGGGGTTATATTAATGTATCACTGAAGGGAACTGTCTTGAGAAAAGTTTCGATGGCAATGGCATTTTCTTCTCCTCTGTATAAAGCGCAGCTCTGCTTTGTTTACAGCGGTAAACAAGGAAACGCTACAGTGCGGTCGGTTCATAAGCAGTGTTGCCAAGTCCGCGGTTTTCCCACGGAATTGGGCTACTTTAATACTGTTGCCGCGGGTTGTTGATCATGTCCGCGGGTTGAAGCGACCCCAATAACATGATTTTTAGTCAATGGAATGTGAATTTTACTGGAAGATCCCGCCGAAAAACGTGTATTTTACCCCCCCGAATGCGATTTTTACAGGGGAACCCCCCTCGAAACGCGATTGGACTAGTTTTATTGCGAAAACCTGGCAACCCTGTTCATAGGCGCCACCTGCTGTCAGAGAGTGCGTCTCATTCAGACCTGCTGTTTTTGTTTCGTGCAGATGTTTTATGTAGCAAATAAATAAATAACACCTAAAGTCAGACCATTCTTTTTTTGTTTTAAATCCTGAAATTAATCTAAATCAAAAACATCTGCCCGTGCAGATCGTGATTAAAATGCAGTGGTTGCCTCTAATTTCAGATGGTTAGATATTTTTGTTTAAAGCCAGTTTGTTTGTTATAAACCAAATAGCCAATAAATAAATTTGCTTAAAAATCGGTATCAGTATCAGAATCCAATTTGCTAGTTAAAAAAAGAAAGAAAGAAAGAAAGAAAAGAAAATCTGAATTCGGAATCAGCTATGATCGGCGCATCACTAATTAAAATACTAAGTAAAAGGCCTCAAATTTGAAGTCCATTCTGGGATGTCTTTTTAAAGAGATATTCTTTATAAAAGTTAAGAGTCAGCCACACCTACCTAAAACGGCTTGTTCTAACACGCCCCCACATATCTACATCACTATGTGGAAATAGTAACATAATGCCGCCCAAATGTGCACGCAAAGACAGAAGGCGTGGTTTCAGGAACGCAGCAGTGTTGATGCAGCCATGTCAGTGAGATGCTGTGTGTTTCAGAATGAAAGCAAAAGCACTTTATTTGGCCTTCCAGAAGTAGATGCAATTAGGAATCATTGGTTAAGATTTATTTACAACAGAACAGCACAACCCAGATGTTCGAATTTGTGCAACGCATTTTATGGACGACAGTTTTTTGAACCTAGAAGAGTACAAGGCTGGCTGTGCACAAAGGCTATTTATAAATTTATGTTACTAGTTTAAGTATTTGCTATTGACTGTTCAAATGTGGAGTTTTGCGCAGCGCAGAATAACGCGTAGTGTGTGTGTGTGAGGGGAACAGGGTCACATCACAGGAGAGTGAACTGCCTGTCAGAAATCATAGCACGTCAGCTGTCTTAACCACGGCTTGTGTACTGCATCATCACTGTGTCTGTCACGCAACTCTGTTGCCCTTTCGGGCTTGAACCGATGGTAAAATTAACAACATTATTAACTGTCTTGATATTTACTTTGAAAGCTTGAAGCTCACGATTATGGTAAGGGGGTTACATTTCCGAAGCATGCTTGTGGTGTTCGGCCAATCACAATGAACTGGGTCAGCTGGCCAATCAGAGCAGACTGCGCTTGTCAAAGGAGGGGGCTTTGTTGAAAACGACGTGTTTGAGAGAGGCGGGGCATAGAGGACCTACAATAATGTACAGTATTTGAAAAAGAATGTGTTTTTTGAACATTAAAGCATGTCAACATATTCTGTTACACCAAATACACAAAATAATGATCTTTAAAATAGCATCATATGACCCCTTTAAATCATAGTATACTGAATATATACTAAAGATTGCTTGTATACTATAACGTATGCATTTGTCTTAATACTGTGCATAACAATGTTGTGATGTCTAAATTCACTTGTAGCATTTAAAATGACTGATTTTAGCTTTATTTTTAATGTATTTAGACAAAAATAGTATTTAATTTAATATCGGCCATAACATGAAAATAATTATTGCTGGTCTTGTTTGATGGTTTCAGTGTGGCTCAGCAGATTGGATAGCTGAGACTATGAGACTGGCTAGACCACCAAAGCCACTTTAGGCTGATTTAAGTGTGGTTTTGTCAGCTGGGAGGTGGCTTTGTTTTGGCATGATGCTAGTTCTCCAGAACAACATCTAACACACACCAGATGCAAAAGCATTATGAGTCAGAAAAACAGTGTCACTGGAAGACTATCTCACGCTCTCGCTCCAGCTAGATGAGTATCCAGTTTCATCACAGCCTCACTGGCTTCTGGGATACTAGACTGAACGTACAGCTTTTGGATGACAGAGCCACTTCCTGAGAGGGGGGTGAGGGGAAACACACTTCGTGGGGGGAGGTGAGATGAGAAGGAGAGAAAGAAAGAAGGGTCCCAGCCGCAATCTGGTACACATGAGGACATTTCTGGGAAAAGGAGAGAAAGTATGCCCAGATTTCACACCATGAACAACAGACTCACAGATGCACTTTGTCTGTCTGTCTCTCTCTTTCAAAAAAAAAAACTGGCATGCTGATGATACATAAAAGAGAAACATGTGAGAACAGAATATTAAACAGTGACTGGACAGTTGATGCACAATGTAGATCGACCTTATCATGACATTTTACATATACATTTTAAAGGGGTCATATGATGCGATTTAAATTTTTCCTTTCTCTTTGGAGTGTTACAAGCTCTTGGTGCATAAAGAAGATCTGTAAAGTTGCAAAGACTAAAGTCTCAAATCCAAAGAGATATTCTTTATAAAGGTTAAGTGTCAGCCACACCTACCTAAAACGGCTCGTTCTAACTCGCCCCCACATGTCTACATCACTATGTGGGAAGATTTGCATAACGCTGTGTTTTTTTAACCTTAAACCGCATAAACACATTTCATTACACCAAATACACCAAATAATGTTCTTTTTAGCAGCATCATATGACCCCTTTAAATATAAATGTGGGGAATGTAGGATTTTTCGTGTTTTTGAAACATTATGCTCACAAATGCTGCATTTATTTGATTAAAAATACACTGAAAACAGTAATATTGTGAAATATTATTACAATTTAAAATAACTGTTTTCTATTACAATATATTTTAAAATGTAATTTATTCTCATGATGGCAAAGCTTAATTTTTAGCAGCCATTACTCTCCATCACATGATCCTTCAGAAATCATTCTAACAGGCTGATCTGTTGCTCAAGAATCATTTTATTATTATCAATGTTGTGCTGCTTGAAATAGAAATAGACGCTTGAAATAGATGAATAGAAAGTTTAAAAGCAACAGCATTTATTTGAAATAGAAATCTTTTGTAACATTTTAAATGTCTTCCAAATAAAAAGTATTATTTTTATTTAAAAAATCTTACAGATGCAAAACCTTTAAAATGGTAGTGTGTATATAAAAATATTTTATAAGTTAGAATATTTTTACGTTTTAAGTATATTCCATGTAGTCTCTCTATGAGGTCATAGATTCTGCATGCATAATTTGAAAGAATGAGAAAAATCGGTTTATATAGAATATGATGGAATACACTGTATGTCAGTTGCCTTTTTTATATACACATATTCATGCACACACACATCCCCACACCCAATTATGCACGCACACACACACACTGACAGAACTCTGCTGCTGTCCAAGGTTAAGGTGTTATGTAACACTGACAAGCAAACACGTCCCTCTGGCAACTTTTGGGGGCCTGGTGACAGCAAAATGTAATTGTGGGCAACTGGACCATTACCACTGAGTCACATTCTGTATCCTTAACACACAGCCTTTTAAACCTGTACACTAATTGTGATAACAAGACTAATATAGAGATCCCTCAAACATCAAATATGTTTGATCATGGAAATCCATGATTAGATGAAGCTTCACGCACTTGTTGAAAGCCTGAGTGCATCTGATGTCTCCACTAAAGCGTATGTGTGAACTCCAGAGACCAGTGACCCAGATTCCCAGCATACATACGGCATCTATGCGTGTGTCTTCCAAATGTCACTTTCATAAGGACTCTTTACCTACAATGAACATGAACAGAGACAGCATAACAACACTGAAGTCAAACTCCATTATGCGCAGAGCAGGCAAGGTGGTACTCTGCACAAATTAGCTTAGCGGAAGCCTGCATGAGGTAGCATTATCACACGTGGTGTGGCCCCGCTGACCACCTCAGCAAACTCACGTCAGATTCAGCCAAGGGCAATTTCTCCAATATGCATATTCCTCCAGCCATTCTAATCTCCAAACCTCCAGACGGCCGACCTGAGCCTTTCTCCCCAGATGAGACCAAAAGGAGAGCTGTCTATGGCCCAAATCCATTACCACACTGAAGAAAATCAATGATACAGCATGGATTTGAGTGGACTGTTTATACCAGCAGTGCATTTATTCTCAGAACTGGAATTTTGTCAAAAGTGTAAATGGAAAAACACAAAAGAGTGAAAGCATAATTATACCAAACATACCAAAAAAAATTTTAAACTATTAAAAACATTTTGTTAATTGAAATAAAGCTGAAATAAAAGAAAACATAAATAAATAATACATGGAAAAACTTAAAACTAAATTAAAATTGAGCTACACTGCCTTGGTAACTAAATGAAATACATTGAAGTACTAAAATTACTGGAAATAAATACAAATTAAAATAAGAAATTAAACCCAAATAGAAAAAACTAATAAAAATATTACAATAAAGCTAATTCAAGATAATAAAAATATAATGTACAAATAATACTAAAATATCACTGAAGCACACAATAAATGTGTAATAAAAAATACTGAAAGAATGTGATGAGAATTGCTTGAATTCATACGGATATGATATGATATGAGTTCGAGACTTCTGTATCTTGGCAAATGTGTTGCATTTTTTAGATCTCTTCTGAAACTCTAGAGGAGACACTTGTGAAATTATGAAGAAACATTTTCTCAACACAAAAATCTGGAAACATGAGATGCCAGGAAAGATCTCTATTTATTCTCATTGCTGCCTAGAAGACACAATTAAGACATTAGACACATTTGTGATTTTCCTACCTATAGGTAGTGAATGTACAGGTACATAAGCAAATGTCAACAATATAAACTACAGCCTAAAGCCATTATACAGTAATAAGCCAGTCACTTATCAACGTCATAATTAATGTCTGCTTGACACCAACTCAATTACATAAACACTAGCTGTTCGATTTATAATAACATAATCAGAAAATGTCAAATTTGGTAGTACACCGTGGCCTGACTTCACCTGTTGTTTCCTAGTATGCCTAATATTTTCCCATTTGTCAATGACATTTGCTCGGTTTAACAGCATCTGATTTGATTAAACGCTCCTGTGTACTGTTCACTCAACCAAACGCACAACAACCCACTTCTGAACTTTCTCCCTTTTGCTGCGTACTATTGATAAAAATCACCCACCGCTATTCTCTGGGTGGCGATATAAACTCATAAGCAAGACGGTAAATTGATTACTAACCGAAATGTCGTGAATGCAGGTTTTTTGAGCTGTGATTTAACAGAAGCATGACACATTTGTGACTGACACCTTAGAGATTTATAGCCGTTTATCACTATTCTTGAAGGATGATGCATCTATTGCCTTCCTGATCAACCTCAACAGTCCTGTTCACACCAAGGACGATAACGAGGAATTTATTTATTTATTATTGTTCTTGATTTTTGACATCATAGAAATGTCATAATTATTGTCACCAGTGTCAATATCACAAAAAACTAACACTAGCCTAAATAAAAAAAAAAAACTCAAGCACTCTGAAGACAAGTAAACAATCAGTGATTAAATAAGAATAAGAAACTAATTACAAGCAATAGGACAAAAAAACTACAGTAGAACAAATAAATAAGAAATGCTACATACATTGTATAAAGTACACAAAAGTATAAAAAACACTGCATATTCTTAACTGTGCAAATTAAATATATATTTATTTTTATTAAAGTTACAAAGGTGATTTAGTCAAGAGCAGTGAGATATTGTTATTTACTATAATAATATTTGCTATTATTATTAATATTTGTTATTACTAGATATTGATATTGAGATATTGTTGTTTGATTAACATGAATGACAGACAGCAGGAATATTAGACTGCTATCACTTTAAGAGCTGCCCGGATCCAATATAAGTTATACATGTGTTTTCTTTCACTTAAGACCTACCGTGTTTACATGGATACTTGCAAAAACAGGCATTTTGATCATTCAAAGCCTATAAAGTTGCAAAAATAACTCAGTTCAGTACCCCTGCACTCTATGAGCACCGTCTTCGCAAAGTGAATTCTCTTTCGCTGCTGATTGCGTTTCAACTGCTTAAAAATCATTGTTATTAAACAGAAATGGAAACGATAACAATTTTCGTGACCATGTAGCACAGCAAAGTCGCGTGTGCGTGTAACAGAGATAGAGATGACAGTCCAAAATCCCCATCGGTTGACAAATTTCTAGAGATTAACCGTGTCTACCGGTATATCGCCCACCCCTAGGGAAGTTCATCACAACTATAACAATAACAACACAGAAAAACAATACTGTTGTAATCACTATCAGAATTATTTTTTTCAGCTGATGAACAAGAAATACATTGACAGGAAATCAGAATGTAGGCCTTTAAAGTGGCAGATGACAAAACGGCAGCACACAACAGAACAATATAACACGCTGGTGTGGAGGCTACTATAGTTATTGGTGTGAACAGGCCTTTAGTCAAGATAACGGCCCTCAAAGGTTATAGTAGCCTAATCCCATTTTACTAGTAAGATCAAACCACAAGCCTTGGGCTTAAAAATACAAGAAGGCCAGACTCAGAGCACTATGGAAGCATATAGGTAGCGAAATTCAATTTAAAATGCAATATGCAAAATGGCAACGCAATAGTCAAAATGGCATTGTATTTCTGTATTTAAATTTACATTTTCCATTACCCACACATGCAAAGTTTGGTGCAAAAGGAAAATGAAAATTAAATGATATCATTTACATTGATCGTTTGAAACATGGCGGCTGGAGATCTGATAAGATCGTTGAATTCACTGGCAGATGAAGTGGAGCGTGAACAGAGAAATATATTAAGCATATTCCATGCTAAAATCAAACGTTCGAACGACCGACCGATCGAACGTCTACCGAATGTCTTGAGCTTTGAGCGTCTTACACTGCGGGTGACCCACGTGACGTCAGCGTCTTGAAATTAGCTGTTTTTTAAACATTTAAGGAGCCAAGCTGCTGTGTAAAGACTATAAATGGACATTACAAGCATTACAATAATGATATTTTATACCTAAAATAATACTCAACCATTTCCTGCATCCTGCTGTACTTCCCTGAATAAGTCTTTAAAGGTGTTGTAGGCTAATAAGTCGTTCTGAGTAATAAATTGAAAAAGCTCCCACCTGTATATGACTAAACAAAATAACATGTAGTTTACTTGAGGTTCTGTTATAAATGTGTCTAATGTCTATTAGAAACATGAATTTAAATTAATTAATTATATAAAAAAATTGTTTGAAATTAAGACTTCCCGAGTTTTTGAACGGAAGTCCTGAATGACTGTTATTAAAGGTCATTTAATGAATTTTAATGATTTTCAATGCCCCACAGAAACCCTGCCTTTGTTGGAAATGTAAATAAATTATTTTAATTATGTTTGATTATCTTATAACACTTTTCAGTAACAATATTTCATATTACAGTAAATGTATATATTTAAACATAGGCCAATACATATATTTACAACAGATGTTGCAAATTTAAAGATGGTGTTGATAAATCACATTCAATTAATGTGAAGATCTAGTGAGGGTTCTCAGTCCCGCTCCCGGAGGGCCAATGTTTGTTTTTAACTCTGCCAAATTTGTTTTCCTTTCCTTTCATAAAGTATAGGCTAGAGTTCAAGTTACCACTGAGTGTTACAATTATATGATATTTCAGAAACTTAAAAAAGCTACTACACTTTACTGTAATATGAAATATTGTAACTGAAAAGTGTTATAACATAATCAAACATAATTCAAATAATGTATTTACATTTCCAACAAAGGCAGAGTTACTGCAGGGCATTGAAAATCATTCAAATTCATTAAATGACCTTTAATAACAGTCATTCAGGACTTCCATTCAAAAACTCGGGAAGTCTTAATTAATTTCAAACAATTTTTTGTATAATTAATTAATTTAAATTCATGTTTCTAATAGACATTAGACACATTTATAACAGAACCTCAAGTAAACTACATGTTATTTTGTTTAGTCATATACAGGTGGGAGCTTTTTCAATTTATTACTCAGAACGACTTATTAGCCTACAACACCTTTAAAGACTTATTCAGGGAAGTACAGCAGGATGCAGGAAATGGGTGCTGGGCGGTATGACCAAAAATTTATATCACGGTATTTTTCAAAATTATACCGGTTTTACGGTACATGACGGTATTTTTTTTTCCATGCATGACTGGGTGTTAACGATATTTACTACTGATTGAGAGAGTAAATACTGCAGTATATTGACTTAGAATGGCGGTGCGGCCAACTGAATGCACTGCTTCTCTGCCGCTCACTGCACAGAACAGACGCCGAGAGAGGTGACACCTCTCCGGGAAAGTCAGACCTCGCGTTCGCGGGACAGCACTGGCGAAATCTTCCAACTGAACCATAGCTAAGGTTTATCCCAAAAAGTCGCTAGGTTTGTCAGTATGAATATTCTATGGAAAAAAGCCGCTAAAAGGGTCTGAAAGTCGCTAAATCTAGTGCTAAAGTCGCGCTCGTGTGTGTGTGAGACACGGGAGCTGATGGCAGGGGGCGGTGGATATTTGTGGTGGTCAATGTGGATATTGTGGATGAGTTCTTCTGTGTCATCACGTTCTATTAGTTCTACAGCTACAGTTTCGGAACTTTCACGCTTAGTAACACATACAGCTGTTCCCTCACCACAGCGCAACAGTGAAAAGGGACCCCTTTCAAACAGTCTCGCGTTCCGAACGTTGTTTAAGCTACATACACCGGTATTGCGGTATTTAAAAAATTTATATCATCACAAAAATAAACACCGGTATTCGGTATGAACCGGTATACCGCCCAGCACTATAAAATATCATTATTGTAATGCTTGTAATGTCCATTTATAGTCTTTACACAGCAGCTTGGCTCCTTAAATGTTTAAACACCCGCTAATTTCAAGACGCTGACGTCACGTGGGTCACCCGCAGTGTAAGACGCTCAAAGCTCAAGACGTTCGGTAGACGTTCGATCGGTCGGTCGTTCGAACGTTTGATTTTAGCATGGAATACGCTTCATATATTTCTCTGTTCCCGCTCCCCTTCATCTGCCAGTGAATTCAACGATCTTATCAGATCTCCAGCCGCCATGTTTCAAATGAACCACGCTTCCGCCAATCCCTGCCTTGAAGAAATGATTGACGGAGGGTGGGCGTGGTCAGCTCGGAATGCATTTTC
>NW_015505206.1:1364689-1377569 GCF_001515645.1 Sinocyclocheilus grahami | reverse complement strand
ATTGCATTTTAAATTGAATTTCGCTACCTATATGCTTCCATAGAGCACAGGTGAGGAGAAGGAAAGCTGAAAAGCGAGACAGATTCTGCGCTCTGGACTGCTTTGGCCCTGGTTTAGCCTTTGGTTAGACTGGGGGATCTGTTGTAGCAAGCTTAACTAACAGAGTTTTAGTTGAGGATGAGTTGCAGCTAGACGGTCACTTTTTAACATCTCAATAACAGATAACAAGCTACACGAAAGCGTATTTCATGACACCTGTAAAGTAAACACTCTCTGCAACCTATAATCATAGATGGAAAATCATCTGCAAACGAGGGATGAAATAGGCCTGACAGAGAGAATTGCGTGACATTTCTGAGCAATACAGCACAGTCACACCAAGCCCCTGACAGCTAGTCGATTTCTAACAATTGGGTAATGGAGATTCAAGTATATGAAAGTTGATTCCCTATATGATGACACTTAGATTCTCTTTAATGGTTGTCTTGTGCAAATACTGAATGCTTGTTTACTTCCAGTCTGCTAAATCTTCTACACAATCACCACAAATACACACCAAGTCTACTCTGAGTGCTCAGATGTAGACACGTTAAGCGTTTCGCTCGTTTCTCTGTCATACTGGTCCTCTCGTGGGTGCCAAGACACCCACACAGTCACATAGGAATTCACTTAAGTAAGGGAATGGGAGAGTAGCATGCTGTTTTGTGTCAGTTGCTAAGCAAATTGAATCAACCCAATGTCATGACAATGACATTCGGCTCCTGGTTCATCTCAGACAGCAGCACTGACCCACAACGACACAGAGGAAAACAAGACCCTGCTTTAAAACGTAAGAGGTGACGTAATTTTTTTGTATCTTGAGCTGTCCTCAAACTGTCTAGGCCTTTTCCTTTTCCTCCTTCTATCTTTTCTTTAACCTAAGAACAATCTCTCGCTTTAAGACAAGATAAGTAATTAGTCAAAGTGCCTAACAGGGTTGTTCTTTGGGAACTCAAGCACTTCATCATCTATTGTTGACTCTGGTACCAAATGTCACTTGATCAATCGTATAGATTTATTGACCCAAAGCCTTTCTTTTGTACCAACATCCAATGAAATTCAAACAATTGTGTAGTTCAGACCCTCTGTATTCTAAAACAAATAACGTTTCCACTTAAAAAACCACTTGACAGTCCTTCCATCCAAACGTTGAGGTGGTTAAGGTAAGTGCACTGCACTGTCACCTGTGCTTTAACAGACATCAGTAAAATAATAAAACACATTATCCATGATTGTGACCAGGACGTGGGTCAAACAGTTACACTGATATACAGTACATTTGTACCCCTGCCTTCAAACAAAATGATGCAATTCTAATCTAAATGGCTATGATTATGTCCACAAACTGGCCAGTGATGTACACAGCATCAACGCACTAATTCTACATTTTGGCAAATTGGTGGCTAATTCATATGAATGTGTGTGTGTGTGTGTGTGTGTGTATACCAGTATTTACTGTTTTAATTTAGTGCTGCCTTAAAATAGGATCTAATTGTTAAGCCACTCTTTTCTCAACAGGAAACAACAGTACTCAAAAGTAAAGTAGCTTACTTATTTAAATGTTGTGTTTAACAATACAAAATAAAATGAGAAATTCATTGTGAAAAAATGTATAACTTTTCACAGCCATTCCTTTCAAGTGATTTTTAGGCTTAGATATAATTCCTAGATAAATATAAATTTGCATAAATATAAATGGCACAAATAATAATTCAAACTAATTGGAAATATTCATAATGTATATTGTTTTATTTGCTGCAGCCTAAGAATTATTTATTACGCAAAAAAAATGCAAAAAACTAAAATCTGCATAACTGCTATCTGATAATTAATTTCTATAGGTATGGCTGTAAAAATGTTGGTCAAGATCTTATTGGGCACAAGACGTCCATGAGATATCCTAGGTATCTAGAATACATCTTGGTTTTGAGCAGGGGAGCACACACGAAACAGAAACAGTAGAGCAATGCTACATATTGGGTTTGCAGAGCAGTGGACGGTTGCATGGACATTTTGCATCGCTGCAGAGCTCTGGAAGTCCTCAGTCAATAACAAAGTGATGACACTCGCTCACCTTCATAATACCGCAAGGTGGATTCCCGGTGCCGGTGCACCTCTCTGCAGAGCTGTCGCGGTTCCGGGTGCCGGTCCTCGGGCTGCTGTGCTCCCTGTACCGTCCGTTAGAGTACAACCCATCGGTCCCATACCCCGGGTGTCCAGCCGCCGACACGTCCAGGTATGTCTGGTAGGTATCACTGATGCTCAGCACCGCTGCCGCCGCCGCCGCGTCCCGGGTCAGAGTGGTCTCCTCGGAGACGAGCTCGTACAAGGGTCCCACCACGGATTCAGAAGCCTGCGACTCTGCCATCGCGCGCTCTGCCGTTAGCTACCCAAAAAAACTCACCATTGAAGTGAGTGCGCCTGTGATTTTAAGAGCACACGGCGAGACAAACAGCCATCGGAGTCCCGTGCGTCCGAGTGAAACAGTAAAATCCATGAACGGAGAAGGAACCGCACGTTCTCTGCCAGCCGAGGAGGTGAATAGATTGTGCGGGCGGAGAGATTCAAACTCCCCTCTCCTCTCCTCCCTCCCTCTCACCCTCCCTCTCACCCCTCGTCGCCACTAGGAGAAAATAAAGCGCACAGATGGCGCTCGCGCCGTGGTCTGCCGGTGGGCGTCCGTAACTACCGAGATAATACAGGGTCATGAGGGCCAATTAGCTTCGTTCTGTCTCTTGATTGCCAGACGCCCTCTAAGCAATGATGGGGGGGATTGTCACTACGCGTTCAGTCACTTCGGTACTGTCCCTCCAGCATCTCTCTCTCGCGTGACCTATCAAAGATGACTGAGGATGATTGTGACTGGATTAAAGGCACATTTAGAGAGTCAGGTCGTGCCACTTGAATGGCAAACTATCCCATCTCACTTAAACGGAACCACAAAGACATAAACACGAGCAGATTTACATAAACATGCTGCTCTAAGGCTTCCAGCATGCCTCGAAAAGAGTGATAAACAAACAATGCCTCAGCCTGGGGTACACATAAGTAGGCTACACCATGAAATTATCCAGTAATTGCCCCTTTTAAAGAGGCAGCCAGAGATGTTTTGGCTTATAAAGAAATGCCTAATTGCACGGGAACATAAAGGACTACATAAAGGGTAGTATAACTATAATTTTAAAACTGTAAAATTATCAGAGCCTTGTAAAGTCAGTGGCTAACAGGACAATTGTATTGTGCTTTCAAAGCTCAGATTTAATGGCATCTCAGCTATAATTTCTCTATTTATTAATTTTTTTTTCTAAAACTCTGTAAGGGAGGGGGAGGTGTATTTATTTATATATATATGTGTGTGTGTGTGTGTGTGTGTGTGTGTGTGTTTGTGTAAATTTCACATTGTTTTACAGTAAAATAATGAGACTTTAAATCTTTCAATTTTTACTGTAAGGTAAGGTAACTTAGTTTACCAATTAACAAGTTTTACTCTTGCATTTTTACAGTGCTGATATTTTAGTCTTGAGTGAATTTGAAGATAAATCCTTGAGTTCATACTGAAATTGTTTGATTGCAGACATCTGAGATTCTGTGACACTGTTTTTTTTTGTTTTACAGTATTTATTCTTGCATATATGCATTATATATTGATTCATCCTCAGGATTCTGAAACACTGTGGACTTTCATTTGACATCTGCTGTTTTTACACAGAGGTAAGGATATTCTCTGTCCCCTAACCCTGAACCTGACATTCACACAAACCTTTCTGCATTTCTATGATGCATAAAATGATTTAATGAAAATTCCAGAGCCAACACACTTCTGCACATATAGGCAACTGTGTACTTACAGACAAAAAAAAAGAGGACAGACAGAAAGAGGGGAAATATTATACTGTCAATTATATCCTCCAGAAAAGCCAAATCACATTAGCTGGTGATGGCATGATAGAAATCATATGCTCCTCTGCCGGAGCAGCCATTACTGCATGATTCATCACTTCCAGACTGCAGCAATCAAACGCCGAGCCGGGACATTAAAGCCATACAAGAGCAATATAATTCAGAACAAGGTCATTAACAGCTGACCAGAGCGCCATTGGCACATACTCCTACTCCTGTACGGCACATGACATCAGCTTTCAGCATTCAGGAGATTTGGAGTTCTCCCGCTTTGGAAGATGATGCAAGCGTATCATTTATTTATTGTCAGACTAAGACATCGGGGTGATGGATGAGGAATTGCCTCAAGTAATCAGTTGATGCCATCAAACACTGCCTGGAATCCATTTCTGAGAAACTATTTTCTGGCCCGGATTTGACGTGGTGTTTCCTTTCACAATGAAGCCCTTTTGTTCTAATAAGGCTGAAAAATGCTTTGGTTTTATCCACTTTTTTCTTTCTCTAGTTCTGAATGAGGACAGTGGCCTTGTCATGACCCCAAACCGTCCTTGCAGAGCAGTGCACTGATTCGTAAGGCGTTCTCTTGGAAATGCAGTGATTTATTGAATGGTGTGGTTGTCTTGGTGTGAGACTACCGAAGAAAGTTGATGAAGGGAGAAAAACAGGAAGTTTATGACATATAGACAGACCTCTGCCCATTTCTGATGGGGCAAAAGTGAGAGAAACCATTTCCTAGCTCAGATTTTTCTCCAGCAGGCCACAGTTTTCTCTGGAAGGACTTTATGAGCATAACTTTAGAAAGAGTAGAGAACATGTCGAGAGATCCATCAAAACTCACTGGACGAGAGCAGGGTAATTGTAACAGTGCAGTTTTTACCAATTTATTTAGAAAATGTTTAGTCTAAACCTTTGAAATCTCACACATCTGACACATTAGCAGCGATTTCCTTGCTGCACAGTCAGTTTGGATACAATTAAACTAGAAGTAGAAGAAGGCCAAGATTGCATTCATAAATACCTAAGCTGTGTAATTGTAGAGAGGGTAGGTGATAAAAATAATTTTTTTTTTATTATGTCAGTAGTTGGCATGTGCACATACTATTATTAGTACAAAACAAAACCCTAGATATATCTTGGGTTAAAAGCACAGGCTTTAGTGACACCAGACTATTTGTACACACACATTAAGCGAGGACGGCATGAAAACTCATCCTATCTATTTTTTAAATGCATGCTATGGATCTTATAATGAACCATTTATTTTACATTTTTGACCTCAAAATGTTTAATCAAAATGCCACAACTGGATCTTCCAATGAAAACAGCAGACGGGTCACGTTCATCCTCTAAGTTCATCTGGAGTAAGTTCAAACAGCTAATGCATAGCACCACATTTGTGTTCCATCACAACTTCAATGTGGAAAATGCATGATGTACACAACAAATATTCACTTTTTAAAGTGAAAACTAAAAATCTATATTCCTCATCCACAGCCTCATCACGCAACTGATACCAAATCAGGTCTAAAACAGATAGATTTGTAATGGGCAATTACTGCTTAAAATGTTTTAAAATTTAAATGATTCTTAACAAATGTAAACAATAAAATGAACAAATCACACAAAGAAGTTATTCTTAAAACAACTTATATAAAAGTCCCTGTGCAACTGAAATGATCGTTTTTGATGGAGGAGGAGGCAAAAGGCTGAACTGTGCTGTCATACTGTACACCTGATATGGCCACACTTTCCGTTATCACCAGGGTTGCCCTTTTTTGTAAATTGTTTTTTAGCGCTATACAGCCCACTCAGCTCCAGTTCTCATTTGAGTGAGACAGATAGGAAACAACAGTGATAAAAAAATTATCACTTTGATCTCTCTTTAGGCAAATAATATAGCCTATTAATTTCTTACCACAATAACATCCTGAGACAGGAAGTGTGCCATATTTCAATCTTCCACCGATTCATAGCAAAACATCTCCGCACAGACTCCACCCTGAACCCTCTGTGCACAACACTAAACATTTACATATGACAAAATAAATCACTCAAAAAACCCATTTCACAGGCTACAACACTCTTAAAAAAATAAAGGTGCTTAAAAGGTTCTTCACAGCGATGCCATAGAAGAACCATTCAGTCAAAGAACCATCTCTTTCTTACTTTTTTATGATCTGAAGAACCCTCTTTCGCCACAAAGAACCTTTTGTCAAACAGAAAGGTTCCTCAGATGTTAAAGGTTCTTTATGGAACCATTTAGACAAAAAGGTTCTTCTATGGCATCATGAAGCACCTTTATTTTTAATAGTGAACTACACTCAAATTTCATTTAAGTCATTTAAGTGTAAATGCGCAACATAACTAGCCTATAATATTAATAATAGTTTTTAAAAATGTAATATTCATTTTAAAGTGAACAGTTATTTCGAGATTAAGGTAGAGGTCAAAAATTACAATCTGTACATTTATTTTAAAACTGTTTTCTTGCAGTATTTTAATTGATCAAATCTAAGAACTGTACTACTGAAAAGCAAAAGTGTCAAAGAAAGTCAGGTGTGTGTGTGTGTGTGTGTGTGTGTGTGTGTGTGTGTGTGTGTGTGTGTGTGAGAGAGAGAGAGAAAATAGTATTATTTCCTGTCAGTGTCTGATCACAGAATGAGGAATCGAAAGCAACTCTGAAATTCTCCCTGATCTGCCATTGCAAAACTGAGGAAAAATAACTCATCAGTGCACTGCTAGTAGAGAAGAGACTCTGAACTGCTACAGTGAAAACAAAACCGACAGCTGAAATTGACCAACCTTATCAGTTCACTCACAAGTTGTGTTTTAGCGACATCTGGTGGTGAAAAAAACAATGACTTAATCTCGGTGACTAGAGGCAGACGGACAGTATATAAAAAATTAAATATTTCGGAAAAAAACTGTTATGGTAATTCCTGCTATGCATTATCCTTCTCTAAGCATACAGTTTCTCAAAAATAAATATGCTTGTGTTGTAAATTAAGTATTTATAATAAAGCGCGCAGCAGACTGTAGTCAAGCTCAGACATATCACTGTATATAATAACAGCTTTTATAGTAAATATTTATTTAAAAAACATATTTTAATTTGATTATTTACCTACTCTGTGACAAGAAATTGAACAGGACTGAACATGCCAGCATGCAAATAAAGAGCTAAAGTTCGCCACTGAGTAAAGAGGGATTGAGAGTTGACATGAAGGGTGTGCATTTGAACATCACATTTGATTTCAGAGAATCTACTTCTAATATTTAGGTTACCTACTAATATTGATAAGATAGGCTAGGCCTACTGCTGTTTTCCCTCCAAAAAAAAAGAAAAAAAAAGCCACTAACTGGCTTTTACAGCCACTAACAAAATCGTCCTCCCAAATGGAAACTATGCTAATTTAAAAATACGATTAATAAATTAAGTAGCCTAAATTATGCCTTTTAAATTCTGCTAATGCAAGTTGTTTTCTTTTAGAGTTATTAGGTTAGTCTGTATGCAATTTATAGCCCATTTAGCTATCAAATCAATATGAGTCTAATCAGTTCAGATTATTTAGGCTAAAATCATAAAGATAGCGTAGGCTATACAAGGTGCTATTTTTAACGCAGATAATAAATACAAAATGTGTTTAGGTTTAGTGACACTGATTGTTTCAGAATGTCCTGCAAAGTTGCGAGTCACTGAATTTATTTGATTCTCAATAGGCCTGCTGATCAGCGGACTCTGATCTATCTTATGGTTCATCTTTTGTCAGTGCATAGCTACCTGGCATACTGTTTTTCTATATATGGCTCTATTAAGCACAGGTTTCTGTCTCCAAGCAACAGATGAGCTCTTTCCTCAAGCAATATTCTCTTTGCAATTAGAGACATAAAACATGTGCTCCTGCCTGGCGGTACATTTCAGTAAATTGTTTTTTTTATAAATCATGTATGAAAGGATAACCATTTTCCTGAGAGGAATGATGGTTGAGCCTATACGTCAATTTAAGTCAATTGATTCGTTCTCTCGCTGCTGGTGCGGCTTCTCATCGGACTGGCATTCACCCATTTCGGCCAGAAGAGGGGGCAAGTTTGCTTCATTTTAAGTTGTCGTCGGAAACACAAATGTTTTTGTGAGAGATGTTGTGAATTACATAGGGAACAACATGATCCCGGAACGCGATTTTACATTCTATACATTCACACTAATATTTAATCTAACTTATTATTCTGTCAGGACCACTATCGTCAAAGATAACTTACAATTAGCATACATTTTAGGTTGGGGTTAGAAACATACGGTTCTGTTCTGGGCAACACTCCCTGCCTATCCATGCAGCCTAGCATGGATAGGAGCAGGGAGAGCATAAATAACCCCCCTAGGGTAAACTGAACAGAACTAACATTAATGGTTAATGTAGCAGATATCATCAATGTTCTAAGTGATTATTTTATATATCAACATAATTCAGTGGTCTGACTCAAGAAGAAATATCCAATGCCAAGTCCTGACTGGACGAGAGGAGGAGTTGGGGATGGAGGTGGGTGATTAGCTCCTGAGCAAAGCGATAGCTGCTGAATAATGACTGAAAGGACCTTATAAAGGGAATTATGATTGGCGTCGTATTCCTATATAGGTAGACGTGGATCAGCTGAGTGTCAGCTGATGCGAGCTTCACTAACGTGACCTGCAGGAACTAACGCTACGCTCCATTTATTGAAACGTTTGTAAACCACTTTGAAACCTATTTGTATGAAGAAGAAAAAAAAGAATAACTTGTGGTCGTAACCTACTAAAGCCCCAACTCTTCCCAAGACCTAGCTGAGACAAACTTTGTGAGATTTATGTCAAAAACAGATTATAATTTGTTTTATTGTTTATGTTTTTCTCTCTACATACACATGATTTTAATGCTGAAAGTGTGAGAGAATGACTCAGATTTTGCAAAAATGACAGTGCGGTTGTTGCATGTTGATTCATGTTAACACTCTGCATCCATTCTTGCAGTGTGGCTCTGATGTGCCATCATGATACTACACACCACTATGGAAATGGGGAACATTTCACCTTCAAAATCAGGAAAACAGTTTTGAAAACCAGGGTTGTAATGTCTTTATAGATTTGAAGTCAATCAATATGATGTTTTCACTGACAGATTTTAACTTTTACATTTGGTCCCTTGAATTGTGTTGAATAATTTCTTCCATTCTAGCTGAAAACTAATTCACAGCTTGAAGAGTCCAACAACTGAAGCCCATAAAGGGAACTGTCTGTTTTTAGTTTATGAAGAAAAAGAAACTCTCGAGTTTCCTCAGATACATGCTGTTAGGAAGAGTGGTTGCGAAGAGCACAATGACTTTGCTCTCAGTGACTTATTCAGAAACTATTTACAAAGGACCGGATAGAAAGACTACAAATGGTTTGTAATTTTAAAATGTCAAGGTGCACAAACTGCTAAAGGAAATCACACCAAATTATAAACCCACGTTCACTCCATTCTCACAGCAAAGACAAAGTGCTCAGACCAGTTGTGCTGGAATCCAGATTATTAAAAAAAAAACTTTATTGTCAATTAAATTTTTCTTCTCTACTGCCAAACTACAAACATGGGACGAACACAAAACAGAGCAGAGCTGAACATGCCAACGCACACACACACCTTGACACCTACAGTGAGAAACAGTCTAAACAACAACATGATAGATCAGTTTGAAAACAAAGACAATAAAAAAGATGAAAAAAAAAAATCACAACTTCCTATGTGTCTCTGCCACGACAGAAAAATAGAGAGAGGAAAATAAATCAACATCCACTGTGAGGAACAAACCATCCTTTAAAAATTAATACAGGCATCTAAAAATGGGCATCATTAGTCAGGTTTGCAGGTTATGCATACAGTAAGCACACAGGAAACGTCTCTTCATGCTAACTTCACTGTTTGGCTTTTTCTTCCATGCGAAAGCTCAGCTGAAATCTGAAGTGAAACTACAGAGGTGGCAGCGACCGAACCCTTTGTGCCGTTTGAGTACTGATTTCAGATCACTACATCAGGGCTTCTACCAACAATCAGACACAGTAAAATGCCATTTTGGGCCGGAGCCATCTAGCGCCAAACAGTAATAAAATAGAAATATGTTAACAAAAAATACATTTCATATATATTGGATATAGGTACTTTCTTTTAATTGTGTCATTTTTATTTATATTTTATTATTACTATTATTTGTATTTTACATGAACTGTACGTCAATGTCCTGAGTGGCCAAGGCAGAGTATGCAGAGTACGAGAGAAACAAAGATGCAGGTCGGTAACATGCAGTAATGCGAACCTATAGGATGGCCAGTTAAGAGAATACGAGGAGCAGCATGTGTAACCATGATGACGGGTGCTCTTGTTTTGTTCCGAGAGGAAAGCGTGAGAACAGATGAGGTCATCACCTGTTGCACTGGAGAGAGACAGACAGAGAGCGAGAGATGGCCTGTGTAGTGTAGCGTGAGCCCAGACGCTCAGTGGACCTCTCTCTACCCCATGTGTTTCCATCGCTTTACACGGGACGGATGCGAGCGGGCGCATGTGTGTTTCTCATGTATGCCTCAGTCTCGGTGATGTGAGTGACAGGTCGTGTGCTGCTGGTTTGGATGCGAATGTAACTTGTGTTCATGGTTCAGATTAAACACAGACGTAGATGTAGCTGCACCGAATGTTAACAGCCCTGCAACCTAAACACTCTTTAGTGTACAGAAGCGTTACGTTGCAATCGCCATATGGTAACAATAATGTCATAATCTGCAAGAAAGCATTCGTTTAAGAGTGCAAAGGATAATATGCATTTACTTCAGATGCAGTAGATATCTGAACACCCTGGAAATAAAATGACAACTATAAAGCAGTTTGAAAAACATAAAAATGTTCCTTACAGTAGTACATCTCAGCTTAAGGGTTTCACAGATTCGTTCTGTGAAAAGTCATAAAAAAAAAAGAAAAGAAAACACCTCACGCACAAATGAAAATAGATAACATGCATCTCTCGCTCTCTTTTATTCTACAATACTGTTTGGTGGTATTTAATTAGAGGAAGGCTCATAGTATTTTTTTCTTCTTCCATTAGCTCCTTTCTCTTCTACAGAAACAAGGGATGGGGGAAAGAGAAAGAGGTGTGATGATGGAGAAAAAGAAGTCGAGAAGACCCACACTGAGAAACAAATGGGGAAAATACACTAAGAGTAGAAGGAGAAATATGTATTTAAAAAAAAAAACATTGTTTAGGGAGAGAAGTCACAGGTCAAGAGGTCATGACTGCTGGCCGCTCCACTGGCCCTCCATTGGTCGACGGAGCAGTTCCTCTACATGCCTCGCTACATCCATGGTGTCGTCCAGATCGAAATCGCCATCAGCGTCCAACATAGGGTCTCCACTGAGAGAGAGATCGAATTACATTGAGTAGCTTGAAAACAATAATCTTGATCATTCATATCCAATTACATCAATTCCATAGTATATACAGCACATTTTAGAGGGTTATTTACTATAAAAGCTGTTATTATATACAGTGAAATCAACAGATATTTTCTAAGCTTATTTGAAGGAGAAAATGGCAGAATTTGGTTTAAATTTAAAGGGATAGTTTACTTAAAAATACAAATTCTGTCATTAATTACTCACACTCATGTCGTTGTAAGACCTTCATTCATCTTCAGAACAAAAATTAAGATATTTTGAATGAAATACGAGAACTCTCTGACTCTCCATAGACAGCAATGCAACTACCATGTTCAAGGCCCAGAAAGGTAGTAAGGACATTGTTAAAATAGTCCATGTGACATCAGGGGTTCAACCGTAATTTTACGAAGCTACGAGAATACTTTTTGTGAGCAAGGAAATACCTGCTTTGTAAAATTACATGGACTATTTTAACAATGTCCTTGCTACCTTTCTGGGCCTTGAACATGTCAGTTGCGTTGCTGTCTATGCAGGGTCAGAAAGCTCTCAGATTGAATAATCTTAATTTAATATCTAAATAAGGTCTTACGCATTTAGAATGTCATGAGGATGAGTAATTATTGACAGAATTTTCATTTTTGGGTGAACTATCCCTTTAAGCTTGGCAAAAAAGTGATAAACATATTGTCACACCCCTGGACTGTTTTTGTTGTGTTTTCATCCCTCATGTGCATCCGGGACCTAGTTTTCCCTCATGTTTGATTGTGTCATTTGGTTCAGGTGTGTCTTATTAATTGTCCTCGTCATCCCATGTATTTAAGTCCTAGTCTGTGCAGTCTATGTTTGTCCGGTCTACTACATCCCTACGTGTGCTCCTGCCTGTTCTGTCCTGGATTTACCCTTGTGTGTGGATTTATTAAAGACAGTTTGCATTACTTATCATCTTCCTTGTGCTTTTCATTCCACTGTAGTGTGAAAGAAGACCGGACCTAGAAGTGAAAGTAATGCGGCGTGTTTCCCTGCATTTTGTTTGTAAAGTTTTTCTTTTGTGTTATTATGGTTGACCCAGAGCCCAGCCTACCACCACCCTGCTTCACGGAGCTACAGTATGAGCCCACTGCTGACGGAGAGCCAGAGCCCGCTGCGACCGACGAGAACGACAGAGCTGAGGATCGCCTCAGAGCCAGAGCCTCAATCGACGTCAGTCCAGGTGTGCGTGCTGACTGTTAGACACGCGATGGTGGGCGTGTCAGTAGGGAGCCAGGGCACGGAGGATTGCCCCGCCCACCGCTAGGGGTGAGCTGAGGTTGTGCTCAGAGGATATGCCTTGTCTTCTCCCGCCATCACCATCTGTCTGTCCCGTCACGACCACGGAGGTTGTGATTGAATCTTCTGTCTGTCCTGAATCAACCGGGAGTTCGTATTTGAACTGTCTGTCTGCCTTGAACTGTCTGTCAGTCTGGAAATATTTGTCTGCCCTGAACTATCTGCCTGTACTATAA
>NW_015505206.1:1362626-1364069 GCF_001515645.1 Sinocyclocheilus grahami | reverse complement strand
AAGGACATTGTTAAAATAGTCCATGTAATTTTACAAAGCAGGTATTTCCTTGCTCACAAAAAGTATTCTCGTAGCTTCGTAAAGGAAATACCTGCTTTGTAAAATTACATGGACTATTTTAACAATGTCCTTGCTACCTTTCTGGGCCTTGAACATGTCAGTTGCGTTGCTGTCTATGCAGGGTCAGAAAGCTCTCAGATTGAATAATCTTAATTTAATATCTAAATAAGGTCTTACGCATTTAGAATGTCATGAGGATGAGTAATTATTGACAGAATTTTCATTTTTGGGTGAACTATCCCTTTAAGCTTGGCAAAAAAGTGATAAACATATTGTCACACCCCAGGACTGTTTTTGTTGTGTTTTCATCCCTCATGTGCATCCGGGACCTAGTTTTCCCTCATGTTTGATTGTGTCATTTGGTTCAGGTGTGTCTTATTAATTGTCCTCGTCATCCCATGTATTTAAGTCCTAGTCTGTGCAGTCTATGTTTGTCCGGTCTACTACATCCCTACGTGTGCTCCTGCCTGTTCTGTCCTGGATTTACCCTTGTGTGTGGATTTATTAAAGACAGTTTGCATTACTTATCATCTTCCTTGTGCTTTTCATTCCACTGTAGTGTGAAAGAAGACCGGACCTAGAAGTGAAAGTAATGCGGCGTGTTTCCCTGCATTTTGTTTGTAAAGTTTTTCTTTTGTGTTATTATGGTTGACCCAGAGCCCAGCCTACCACCACCCTGCTTCACGGAGCTACAGTATGAGCCCACTGCTGACGGAGAGCCAGAGCCCGCTGCGACCGACGAGAACGACAGAGCTGAGGATCGCCTCAGAGCCAGAGCCTCAATCGACGTCAGTCCAGGTGTGCGTGCTGACTGTTAGACACGCGATGGTGGGCGTGTCAGTAGGGAGCCAGGGCACGGAGGATTGCCCCGCCCACCGCTAGGGGTGAGCTGAGGTTGTGCTCAGAGGATATGCCTTGTCTTCTCCCGCCATCACCATCTGTCTGTCCCGTCACGACCACGGAGGTTGTGATTGAATCTTCTGTCTGTCCTGAATCAACCGGGAGTTCGTATTTGAACTGTCTGTCTGCCTTGAACTGTCTGTCAGTCTGGAAATATTTGTCTGCCCTGAACTATCTGCCTGTACTATAACAACCACGGTGGTCGTTCCCCTGTCGCTGGGGCTCACGGTGCTGGAAGTGGCCTTATGGTGTGTGTGTGTGGGCAGCACACACTGTCAAATCCTCCTGAGCATTCTGAACTTCCACACAGCCTCCCTCTCCCACCTCCTCTGTATCAGTCCTCACCATCGCCTCCGCTGTCTCCTGGCAGCCCCTCAGCTCACCATCCGTGCAGTGGGATCGCCGCGGGTCTGCCAGTCTCCATCGGCGTCGTGGCTGGGGGGGCCTTTGTCTTCGCCTCCCGCCCCCGGGGCCCCGCACCCC
>NW_015505206.1:1348991-1362527 GCF_001515645.1 Sinocyclocheilus grahami | reverse complement strand
GTGTGTGTGTGGGCAGCACACACTGTCAAATCCTCCTGAGCATTCTGAACTCCCGCCCAGCCTCCCTCTCCCACCTCCTCTGTATCAGTCCTCACCATCGCCTCCGCTGTCTCCTGGCAGCCCCTCAGCTCACCATCCGTGCAGTGGGATCGCCGCGGGTCTGCCAGTCTCCATCGGCGTCGTGGCTGGAGGATCCTTTGTCTCCGCCTCCAGCCTCTGAGTCCCAGACTCCGCCTCGGCCCTTCGACCCAGCGGCTTCACCATGGCTCCTAGCTCCCTCCAGCTCAGCCTTGGTCTTGGTCGACCATCCGCCACCTCGGGACTCCACTCCTACGGCTACACCTCATCCCTCCATCCCTCCTGCTCCGTCAGGCTCCTCCTTCACCCCGGCTCCACCTTGGTCCTCTGTCGCTCCAGCTCCACCGCAGCCTTCCAGATCCCTGCCTCCGCCTCGGTCGCCGGAGCCATCTGCTCTGCCTTGGCCCTCCGGATCCTCCCCGTCGCCCTGGATCTTTGGCTCTCCGCCTCGGGCTTCACCACCACCTGTCCGGTCTACTACGTCCCTATGTGTGCTCCTGCCTGTTCTGTCCTGGATTTACCCTTGTGTGGATTTATTAAAGACTGTTTGCATTGCTCATCATCTTCCTTGTGCGTTTCATTCCACCGTAGCGTGACACATATACTGGGAATCATATTCAAATTACTTAAATAATAAAAATGTTGTGCTTTTTGTAATTTTTACATGTAGCTTTAAAAAAAAATTTACATTTCAATTTTTGAAATATTACTACTTCAACTTATTTTATTTGTGTTATTTGCCAAAGCAGCATTTCTAATTTTGTAATATTTCATTTTATTTCAATTAATGAAAATTATTTTGATTAGTTTGGGTTTTTAGTTAATAACAACCCTGATGCAGAAACATACAGGCAGACAGAAACACTCACATGGGAGGATAGAGTCCATAAGCATGTGGTTGATTGACAGCTGGAGATGCCGCATGGTCCATGTAGGTGGGGTTTGCTGCAGGGTCGGGGTTGGGTGTCGTAAACCTGCATGAACACAGACGCACACATAAATAGTTGCTTCAGAAAGCTTCAAAAATAACTAACAAAAGCTCATTCATTCTGTTCAGCTCTAGTTCACAGCTTGTTACTACTCTACACACTCTAGCAGGTGCTAGCGGTCAGAGCTCTTGCTAACCCTCAAAATGAAGAGCTAAATTGATAATTGCTCCCTCAGAATGCTGATGAGAAGAACTGAATTATCTGAGTCTGATGGTGTACGACTCCCTGCTGAGTTTGACCGAAGTGGAAGGCTCACTAACAAGACCAATGGGGTCGTCCACCTATGGATAAATAATGCTGCTAATGAGGCTAACAAAGCTAAGTATATGCTGAGGAGTGGAACGAGAGTCTCAAGTATCCATGGCAACCAATAACTGCCCACAGAGCCCGGCCAGCGCTAATATGCTAGTGTGCAATTAGGTTTACCGCCTGGAGTTAACAAGTTAGCTCTTGAATGTCAGAGATGTGAAGACCTGTACTGAGAGGTCAGAAAAAAACACACAGAGACAGAAGTGTGT
This sequence comes from Sinocyclocheilus grahami, assembly GCF_001515645.1. Lineage (NCBI taxonomy): Eukaryota > Metazoa > Chordata > Actinopteri > Cypriniformes > Cyprinidae > Sinocyclocheilus > Sinocyclocheilus grahami. Next base: position 1,360,942 of record NW_015505206.1, on the reverse strand, counting down.
GTGTGTGTGTGTGTACTTACTCTGGCACTACTTGTTTGATCTGTGGTTTGACGTATCCGTCCACAGCTTTAGCTGGAGAGGAGGGAAAGATAAACAGATTATTCCTAAACCATAACATAACACTGACTCACACTGTGTGTGAATGAGAACACACACAGACAAACACAAAGACGCTAGATTAGTCAAGAGTGTTACACTCTCATTTAAACACAAGGACATAAACACACACAGGCTAGCAATGTACATATAATGATTTTTACAGGCTATTAAAAAATAAGCAACATTGTGCATACTGTGATGATTTTAATGTGCTTTTAATACGACAATTATTTTCCTAAGGATGGTGTTGTTATACTAGTTTCACAATCCTTCCTTGTGTCGTGACTTGTGAGTATACAGGTGCAAAAACAGATGTTTTACAGTGTCCCTGATTTCAAAGTAGATGGTAAGTTTAATTCATTTTCATGAATCGGTTCATATTGTTCTTTTAAGTAAATCATTTCGAAACTTTTAACACTCTTAGTTCTCTTAGATTTCAAAACTCCTTTAATGTTTAATGTAATATTTGTGCATATAAATCATTTTTAATAAATATTTTAATAAATAAATAAATGCATACACTACCATTCAAAAGTTTGGGCTTGCAAATTTTTTTTCAGTTTTTGAAATATGTCAAGGCTGCATTTATTTGATCAAAAATACAATAAAAACAGCAATATGTTATGATATTTTTACAATTTAAAATAACTGTTTTCTGTTTTAATATATTATAAAATTTAATTAATTCCTGTGATGCAAAGCTGAATTTTCAGCATTACTCCAGTCTTCAGTGTCACATGATCCTTCAGAAATCATTCTGATATGATGTGTACTCAAAATATCATCTTTTTATTCATTTTGAAAACAGCTGTACTGCTTAATATTTTTGTGGAAACTTTGATTTTCATGATTCTTTGATGACTAAAAGATGCTTTTAGACATTTTTAACATACTTGAAACAAAAATCTTTCATAACATTACAATTATCTTTACGGTCACAAAAAAAAAAATATATACTGACCCCAAAACCTTTGAATGATAGTCTGTGTGTGTGTGTATATAATGTCAAAAAAGATGAATAATATGTAGATAATTAGAGATCAAGCTTACACAGCGGAGGGGTGTAGTATTTGGAGAAGACCTCGTCTTTGGGCCGGTCAGGATAGAGGAACAGGAGATGATTCAGGTCGCTGATGCGATCCGCCAAGGAGCGGATAGAGAAGTCTTTGGTTGTGTATGGCATGAGGTTCCACACCATCCTTTCTCCTATGAAGAACACAAATACACACAGAAGTTTTCAACGAGTTTTAAACAAATCAGGTTTAAAAGACTAACATGCACAGTAAATATAACGATGCTAAATAAATGATGCTGGGAAAAAAACCACAACAACCAAAGATTTACCTAAATTTGTATTCTGTAAGTTCTAAAAACATACAGTACAATAGAAACAAAACTGAATCATCTCAATGCAGCTTTTCTACTACAAAATAGTAATAAAAACTTTTATTTTTAAATAAAGTTTTTTTTTTATGTGGTTCAGTTAATTTAGACCTTTTCCCAGTAGGCACTGACAAGGGCATGAAAAAACAATATGGCTTAATTTACATTTACAACTTTATCCCTCCTCTCCCGCTAAAGCTGTGGACGAATACGTCAAACCACAGATCAAACAAGTAGTGCCAGAGTAAGTACACACACACTTCTGTCTCTGTGTGTTTTTCTGACCTCTCAGTACAGGTCTTCACATCTCTGACGTTCAAGAGCTTACCTATTAAATTGCTATTGCTGATTTTGTTGTCATATTTAGTAACTTGAGAAATGTGATATAAAAAGGGAACACTTTGTATAGAGCTGATACAGTCACACTTTAAGGTCCAATTCTCGCTATTAACAAACCATTAACTATGACTTTTACCTCAATAAACATCTAATTTGCTGCTTATTAATAGTTACTAAGGTAGTTGTTAAGTTTAGATTAGGGATGTATAATATGATAATGAAACATTTTTATGGGATAGTTCACCCAAATATAAATATTCTGTCATCATTTATACTTTATATATACTATTATATAATAATTAAGATACTTTGAGAATTTTTTTTGTTTGTCCATATAAAGAAAGTCAGTGGTCACTATAACAGTTTGGTTACCAATATTCTTCTCATATCTTCATGTTGCACAGAAGAATGAAACACAAGTTTGGAACAACATGAGGGTGAGTAAATAATCAGAGAATTGTCCATTTCTTCATCCCCTTAAGTTCACTTACAATATTTACCTAAATAGATTAACTTTTTATACAGTGTGTGTAAAGAAAGTGTTAAATAAGCCTTAGTAGCACGTCTTAGACTAAAACATCAAAGCATGTTTGAAGCTTGTTTGCTCACAGACGTTTTAACAGTTATGGAAATTAAAGCATGATGAAAGTATGAAAAAAACTATCTGCTGAATTCCTGGTACGTGTTCCTCGTAAGTGACGCATTCATTGGAAATGGACATGGAGTTGACATGAATCAGACAGTAAACAGCTAGACGTGTGTGGGGGGTAAAGGGAACATTCGGGGCTTAAGAAACACAGGCATGACTGCCTGAACGAGAGCATGATCCACTGCCTCATGTTCATTCTGTTTTTAATCAGTGATTCATAAGCAAAGTCACATTACTTAGGAGTGAAGACAGGAAGCGTTCATCTTCATCTCTTTCACTTTAATCACTCTATTTCTTAGAACACAATGTCCTATGTCCTGACCGTTTCAACAGTTAGCATGGCAGATCACAAACACACGGATGTCTCTTGAACATGTACAATCGGGTTCAAATTCGGAATTTAGAATTTAATTTAGACATGGAAATAAATAGTCAAGTCACATTTATTTACATAGTATTGTATACAATACAGAGAAAAGCAGGAAAATAAGAGTCTTAATGCTGCAAAATTAATCAGTTTTGAAAAAAATTATTTCAGTTGTAAAGCAGTTATAATTTCAATTCACTGAACTAAATTCAGCAATTTAGTTCTGTATTTATTTATTTGATTTATTTCAATAACAGTGTCAATGTTGCAAAGTTCATCAATTATGAAACAAAATCGATTCCATTTTTTTATTTTGAGAATCAGCAAGTTCATACAAAGTCAGAACGAGGAGACACTAGTTTGGGATTAAACCATATGTTAGAACGTCGCTCGATAACGGTGGTGCTTTTGGGTAACAAACAGCAGGTCACAGTCACGGTCAGAATTTTTACAAAATAATAGGCCATACTGCTTTCAGCTTAATCAAAGCTCATGTACAGCTGTCAAAACCATGATTTTATGAGTAATACTGAAGTACAAAACTAATTATATTCAATACCGAGCGCAACTGAATGCAGGGATCTTGATTTGTGACAGCATGGAATGTGTCATTATGACTGATATTTTATTTTAAAACCGTAACTTACATTTCAAAACCAGTATTGGCAGTTACTTTGCCTACTAAACAGTTTCAAAAGCTTGGGATCTGTAAGATATTTTGAAGGATACATTAAAGGGATAGTTCACCCAACAACAAAATCATTAATTACTCAGCCTCATGTCGTTCCAAACTGAAGAACGCACACAATAATAAGCAGAACAAATGTTTTCAAGATTGATAATAATAAGAAATGGTTCTTCAGCAGCAAATCAGCATATTGGAATGATTTCTGAAGATCATCTGACACTGAAGACATGAGTAATGATGCTGAAAATTCAGCTTTACTGCCATCACAGGAATAAATTATATTTTAAAACATATTAAAATAGAAAACAGCTATTTCAAAATGTAAAACTACTTCACAATATTACTGTTTTACTGTATTTTTGATCAAATAAATGCAGCCTTGGTGATATTTCTTTCAACAAAAATCTCACCCAAAACTTTTGAACAGTAGTGTGTGTGTTTGTGTATAAAGAACTATCTAGTCAAAGAAAACACTAAAATAAGTGGATAAAACATTCTAAAACTAATTGACTGTTGGTTTATGGGGGTCAAATAGCAAATAGATTGTACAGAGGAGTTTTGACCTGCTAAACACAGTCATTTAGTTCAGTACAGTGGTTGAGCGCGAGTAGCGTATTTACCCTGTTAAACTGCGACCAGGTAATGGTCATGTTGCGGTAGTCCTCCGGGTTGACGCTGGAGCTGCTGAAGGCTTTCTGAGCGAGAAAGACAAGATTCTCCTCAGACAGACCTCGATTTGATTGCACCTCTGCCTTGTACTTCATATTCAGAGCCTCACACAACTGCGGCCACAACACCTTGTCGGGCACAATAAAAGGCACCCGTCCCTGAGAGAGAACAAGAAAATGAGTACATTATCATACATTCTTTTACAGTTAGAAAGTGTCTCATTAGGCAGGTTCTCAGTGGGTCACAATCACTTTGGTTTTAAGGTTGTCTTTTTAGGAAAGCAACAGCATAGAGGGATATATTACATCAACTCCTTCACTCGTCACATCCTGCTTGATTTGCATAAATATCTATCATATTCTGTATACTGCTGCCTTGAAGAAAACCATATTGGTAACTCATGATGATCTGCTATTTTACACAAACCCTGCAAATCCTGAATGGACTTCTATGGAATACTTTTATAATGCTTTTATTGTTATTCTCTCACTTCTCCATTTGTGTTCCAGGGTAGAAAAAGTACTGGTTTGAAATCACGTGAGGGTGAGTAATGACAGGATTTAAATTTATGGATGCACTGTTCCTTTAAAGAGAATAAGGCTAGAGTATGTAGAATAAAGGGATATGAGTCATACGCCACCAGCCATCCAATAAACACCCACGCTATGAAACATGACAGGTTTGTTGAGGGGAGTTTGAGATCCTGGTGAGTGGGAGAGAAATTACATTATGTATGGTTGGGAGAATGAGTCTTGCGTGTTGTCAAGGCAGGGCCGTGATGATTAACATAGTTAAGTTATAGGACCTTTATTTATTGCCACATGACCTTGGAAATTGTTTCCATGACTTTCATGTGATATCGCTATACAATGGCCTCATGATCCTATTGCAGGCACAACCGACCTGGTATTAAGTATTTTTGCTCAAGGGCACAGTAATGATGGCCTGAACTTTAACCTCTACACCTTCCACCCAAAAGATGCACTGATGTTTCAGTAACTCACCGGTTCAGCAAATGCATTATCCCACAGAACGGTAGCCGTGGCATTGTTGTCTTGACTTCCATGGACAATTACCACCACAGGCAAAGAGAGAGTCTGGGGGAAGAAATGAGTGGATGAGAAAAATTAATGAAACGAGTTGTAAATTACTTTATCATATATTATGGTGCTCTTGAGCACAGAATGATTTCTGAAGGATCATGTGACACTGAAGAATGGAGTAATGATGCTGAAAATTCAGCTTTAGAATCACAGAAATAAATTGTACTACACCAAACACTGAACAGTAATGTACAGCACTAATATAAAAACCATAATTGTTTGCTTTTTACTGCAAAATCAATTTTGACTAAATGAACTGAAATGTAACACTGGTTCTAATTTTACACAGTCATTAATGCATGGATCGTTGAAATTGAACTGTTATATTTTTGCTGCATTGCTTTAAGTGGTTCCTGACAGATAACGTTTACTAATGGTGATTTGCTCACCTTAACCTGAAATACCAGCTCATTTCCCCCAACACTGAACTGTGATTCAAACAAAATGGTAAACTTCTCCTCTGTAACAGACTCCGCCCCTCGACGGTCTGAACGCCTGATCCGCTTCAGAGACTACAGGACACATGAGAAAGAATAGAGAAAAATATATATGTACTTTAATATAAGCAGTTACATTTATTTATCACGAGTCACTATCACATAAAACACCCCCAAAAAAGTACTCAAGCAACATTTACAAATGTCATTCACTGCATAAAAAAACATAGGACTGTAAAATCAGATAAATTATCTAACCAAGTGTTCATTATAAATAAAGTTTAAAAAAAGCATAAGCACTTTTGAAGTGAAATATTTCACAAGTAATTTTTAATTTGGACTTCATTTTAATTTTAAAATATAATATACTGCACAAATTAAGGCAGCATTATTTGGAGACTTTCTGGTTGATAAATGCACAGAAATGTAATTATTTTCTTAAAAGAAACATTAGTGCTGAGATACTACTTGGTTTGATATTTTGCTCATAAATTGCTACCCTGTACAACCTATTATATCATATCTATCTAAAGGTTTAATAAGCTGTTCTATTTTTATGAGTACTGATTTATATGACAGGCTTTACAGGGTCATGTGTTGCTTAACTGAATTCATTGTTGATGCATACTCGAGAATAGAGCTCTGTTCTCTAAGCAGGTACAGAGTAAATTATGAATAAACTTAAATGGTGGCTGACAGTGTACTTAGAAACCCCTTCAGTCAAGTTCACACACTCATCTTATAGGAGTTTTCTCTAAAGTCAGACTTTAAACGGCCACACTGCACTCACCATGTTTCTAAAGTGTGCACTGAGAGTGCCTGTGGTCTGGTGGTACTCCATCACACAGTTGTTATTCAAGATCTCACCACTGCTGTCACTGTTAGACAGACACATACAAATACAGAAAATATTATTCTGCATACAGTCGTACAAAAAAATGGAGATGGACATTTTAACCAAGATCTAGGTTCATTAAATGACAAATTCAGGTCAAAATTGGGTTTGTGCATAAAAATTGTGCGTTAGTAAATGTACAGTAGGATGATGTATCAGGGGGCTTCTGGTGAAACATGCTTTGTTTTAGCAGCTCCGGGCGCATTAGGCCAGTTCACAGTGAGTCATCAACAACACCCAGAGGAGTTACTAAATACAATGTGTTGTGTTTATGCTCACTTTCTGGTGTTTTCGTTCTTGAGCAGGGCCTTGGCCTGTTGTTCGCTGATGATGGTGGCTTTGACCTGCGGTGGGTTCATGTGCACGTTCAGTTTGCCACCTACCAGCAAACGCACTGTTGCCGCAAATTTAGTTTGTGTTTTCAGCACCTGAGGAGGCTGCTTTTCGATGATGAAGGTACTGCAGACAAAACACACACACACGTATTTACTGTACATCCATATCCATAAAACATACTGTATATCTAAATAAATAAAAAGCACATGTGCATTACCGTACTAAGTTTGGGGTCAGTTTTTTTTAAAGAAATCAATACCTTTATTCATCGAGGATGCATTAAATTGATCAAAAGTGACATTATCCAAAGTCATTTACTCAACTGTTTTCAACATTGATTAAAAAATACCCAAGTTTCTTGGGCACTATATCATCATATTAGAATTCTGATTTCATAATAGATTTCTGAAGGATCATGTGACACTGAAGACCAATGATCCTGAAAATTCAGCTTTGCATCACAGGAATAAATTATATTTTAAAATATATTCAAATAGAAAACAGTTATTTTAAATTATAATAAAATTTCACCATATTACTGTTTTTATTGTATTTTTGATCAAAGAAATTCAAACCAATATTATATCACCAATATGAGCACTTTTCCTGCTTTCCATTCAACTTGGAAAATCTAAATTTACATTTGGCAAAGTGCATAAAACTTGGGCAAAACCCCACAATATGCAGGTGTAATTTGAACATGATGGAAGCCTTTTAAAAAATAAAATACATAATAGTTAATAAATACATTTGGTAACACTTTCTATGAAGTCCATATTTATAATACATTATAAGGGTATTCTTAAGGCATTATAATGAATGCATAATGCATTATAAAAAAAACTTATAATATGTTATATCATCTTGCGTATATTCATAAGAACAGTTTTAATGCATTATAATATTTACTTATTTGTGGTTATAGCTTTTAAGAGTATGATGATTTTTAACACACAGTGAACGTTGTATCCACTTAAGTTACAGTGGATTATATTTCTCATAGTTATAATGTATTAAAAGTCTCATATCTTGCCATCTTTCTTATGCTACTTAAAGCAATCAAAGACCACTTATAAGTATAGTAATAATAATAGTAATATTTTTTTTCTCAAACAGCCATAAGATCAGATATCAGATCAGATGAATGTGTAATATCAGTTTGATTCTTTTGATGGTACCCTTTAGACAGCTGTCCCCAACAGACAAACTCACTATAAGTAACTTTGCAAGTACGTCAACATTCTACCTACCCTAACCTTAACCTAAGCCTACTAATACTCTGATGAGAGTTAGTTGACGTAGTTGCAAAGTTGCTTATAGTCAATAGACTAAGGGGACCATCAAAATAAAATGTAACCTAACATATAAGCATTGCATTTTTTTCAGTTGAAATATTTTACTAGCTCACATCAAAATGAATATTAGCCTCACAGGGAACACTCAAATAACACTCCACACCTAACCACTTACAAGATGCAGTAAGATACTGTGCAGATCTTAAATAAACAATGTCAAGATATATAGTCCATTATAAATGTAAAAGTAAATTTAATATGGTGTTGTGTGTTATAAATAACATACTCTTAAATGTTATAACCACAAATGCGTAAGCATTATAATGTATTATAATTATTGTTATGATTATTTATAAGATGATATAACATATTATAAGTTTTTTTTTATAATACATTATGTATTCATTATAATGCCTTAAGAATACCCTTATACATGTATGTACCCTTATGTATTATAAATATGGGCTTCATAGAAAGTGTTACCATAAAGTTTTTATTTTAGAAACAACACATAAATAATTAAAAAATAAATGGTTTACTAAAACTATGAATTTTTATGAAAATTATATATTGATATAGTTATGTATTTATTTTCTAAAAATGAAGTGTTTTAAATTAGAGGTAAGGTTAATATTAGTCAGTAGTCATTTGCAGTAGCAGTGGTGTAATGTAACGAAGTAATAATACTTCGTTACAGTACTTAAGCATATTTTGGGAGTATCTGTACTTTACTTGAGTTTTTATATTTCAGCCAACTTTTACTTTTACTCCACTACATTTCCTAATTAAAATTTATACTTTTACTCCGATATATTTCCTCGAAGCATATTGGTTACTTACTACAAAATGGTCAGAAGTCAGAAGAACACGGACTGCAGGAAAGCAGGTTTGTGCAAACAAGTGCGCGCACAACCGCGGATGATTCATTTTCACTCAAGTCGAGTCTGGGGTGTGCGATACAGTATAACATCTGCGATAACATGGTAAGTGTTGTTGTAAGTAATGATGTGCGATCTGACATTATCAAGTAGGCTATATCACCAAATCACGCACACAGAGTGCACGCACGTTGATTTATTAGTATATTAAAACTAAAAATTTCAGGCATTCTAAATTGTAGACGGCAAAAATGCTTCTGTATGCTTTTTATATTTATAGAATTTAATATAGTTAACTTAATCTATATCACACAAAGAGTACCATTTTTCTGCAGATATCAGCATGAACTCGTTTAATAATCATTTTATACAAGTTCAGTAAAGCAATAAGTGACTTACATTTTAGACATAATATTGCTTATTTTTGCTCAATTTTGCCAACGAAAATAGTTCCAAACTAAGATCACAGCACTGTTTTGCGTCTCTGAGCAATGGACGGTGTTTACTTATTGAATGAATCAGCTTTTTTTAAGTTTTATTTTTGGCGTTTTATGCCTTTTTTATTTAGATAGGACAGTAAGTTGACAGGAAGTAAAGTGGGTGAAAGAGAGGGGGGTGGGAAAAGGTCCACGAGCCAGGACTCGAACTCGGGACGCCCGAAGCGCAATGGCACTACATGTCGGCACGCTGCCCATGAGGACATCGGCGCCGACAAATGAATCAGCTTTGTTAACTAATCGGTTGAATAAATGATTCAGTGATTCACTCATTAACACAGTCAAATGTTTTGTTCCTGAATGAAACAGCCATTTGAATGAATCGGTTGAATCTCAATGACTCACTCATTAACAGTCGCTTGCTGTCACCTACTGTTTTAATTTCACATTTTCTCATGATTTAAAGGGGTCCTATTATGCTCTTTTACAAAGTCTTGATTTGTTTTATCACCCCGGCCTACATTTCCCATCATGCATTGCACTGATTGCACTCAGCACGAATTGCACACACCTGTTTACACTGATTGCACCCAGCTGTTTCATATCACTCCCTCACTATTTAACACTCACTCTGATCCCTTCCCTCTGCCGAGTATTGTTTCAGCGTTTATCACTCTCCTAGAGATAGCTACCTTACGGAGCCCTAGTCATTTGCCTTAGCCCTAGTCATTTGTCTTAGCCTTAGCCTTAGCCCTAGCCTTAGCCTTAGCCCTAGCCTAGCTGTTTTCCCGGTTTCTGATCTTCGCCTGGTTTCCTGGATTTCTCCCTTAGTCTTGCCCCTTCTGACTCTGTCTGCCCATCGTCGACCCACGCTAGCCCTAGGACTGGTCTTGTGTCTTGCCCACCATATACCTGTTTGACCCTGCCTGCTTCATGACCCCGTCTCTGTCTTCTCCACAATAAAGCCTTGCAGATGGATCCGCACGTCTCACGTCTCGTCAGCTCTGTAACACTGGCATGAACGGCTGGAATAGTTCCTGTATCAAATGAAGGCCCACCTTCTGAAATATGAAATGTGCTGTGATTGGTTAGCTGGGCCAGTGTGTGTTGTGATTGGCAGCACTCGGCGCCTGGTCAGGAAATGTCACGCCCCTTACCATAGCCGCCTGCGAGCTTCAGTGTAAATATTGCATCAAAATCAAATAATTTGGAGCGCGATTTTAAACCCGGATGATAGTAACCACTTTAAGTTCGTCTGCCTTGGGAAAGCTAGTGTGTCTCGTTGCCTTCTCTAGTGCAGCTCAACCAGGTCTCGTCCCATTCGTCGATCTTTGTGATATCACAAATCCCGGAAAATATGCGTTGTAGTCCAAACGAGTCGTTCGTTGTAGTTTTTGAAAAGTGATTTCTGTTAAATAAAATATCTCCTTTTTAAATGGTCTTTGAGCTTTGTAGATCTTTATTATGCTCAAACAGCAACATTAGACTAAATAAAGTGAAAGCATAATAGGACCCCTTTAAATAATTTTAAATATCAGTATTCAACGTTTTATGTTAAAAACAAAACATTATTATGCATCTGTAACTGCAGTTTAAATGCATCCATGTCCACTCTGAGATTCAGAAACTGTGTAAATCCATCTAAATGCTATTTCAGATGCAGATTCCAGAAATGTTTTCTTATGTTGGAATGAAAGACACTAATTACCAGATGAAGTGCTTCTTATTCTTATCCAAAAATACAAAATGGAAGAAAGAGTTAAAATTGAACACAATATTGCTACTCAAGCTGTGTCTGAACATTTGCTTACCATAGCCGCCTGCGAGCTTCAGTGTAAATATTGCATCAAAATCAAATAATTTTAATTTAATTTTAATTTTAAAATCAAATTTATTTGCTTCTTTTCCATTTTGCATTTACTTGTACTTTTACTTTCAATACTTAAGTAAATTTTTTAAGATAAAAAAATACTTTTCGTACTTAAGTACAATAAATACTTTAAGACTTTTACTCAAGTAATATTCTAAACGGTGACTTCAACTTCTACCAAAGACATTTTCTGGTAAGATATCTGTACTTTTACTTGAGTATGGTTTTCAGGTACTTTATACACCACTGTGCAGTAGTCATTGCATGTGCACTATTCACCAGGCCACATCTCTAACTGGTATGTAGTAATCCGAATTGGATTCATTTTGATATGTTGCTATGTTATGTTAAATAGTTAAAAAGCCAACGTTACACTTCTCAGGTTGATGGAGATCCATTTAGACACTGATGGTTTTTAAAAGCACAGTTTCCATTAAGCTCAGTGTTTCAGTGACTGTACAGCCTGAGGCACCAAACACAAACACACACACACACACACACACACA
>NW_015505206.1:1334408-1347865 GCF_001515645.1 Sinocyclocheilus grahami | reverse complement strand
TAGCCTTAGCCCTAGCCCTAGCCCTAGCCTAGCTGTTTTCCCGGTTTCTGATCTTCGCCTGGTTTCCTGGATTTCTCCCTTAGTCTTGCCCCTTCTGACTCTGTCTGCCCATCGTCGACCCACGCTAGCCCTAGGACTGTTCTTGTGTCTTGCCCACCATATACCTGTCTGCCTCTGTTTGACCCTGCCTGCTTCATGACCCCGTCTCTGTCTTCTCCACAATAAAGCCTTGCAGATGGATCCGCACGTCTCACGTCTCGTCAGCTCTGTAACACTGGCATGAACGGCTGGAATAGTTCCTGTATCAAATGAAGGCCCACCTTCTGAAATATGAAATGTGCTGTGATTGGTTAGCTGGGCCAGTGTGTGTTGTGATTGGCAGCACTCGGCGCCTGGTCAGGAAATGTCACGCCCCTTACCATAGCCGCCTGCGAGCTTCAGTGTAAATATTGCATCAAAATCAAATAATTTTAATTTAATTTTAATTTTAAAATCAAATTTATTTGCTTCTTTTCCATTTTGCATTTACTTGTACTTTTACTTTCAATACTTAAGTAAATTTTTTAAGATTAAAAAAATACTTTTCGTACTTAAGTACAATAAATACTTTAAGACTTTTACTCAAGTAATATTCTAAACGGTGACTTCAACTTCTACCAAAGACATTTTCTGGTAAGATATCTGTACTTTTACTTGAGTATGGTTTTCAGGTACTTTATACACCACTGTGCAGTAGTCATTGCATGTGCACTATTCACCAGGCCACATCTCTAACTGGTATGTAGTAATCCGAATTGGATTCATTTTGATATGTGGCTATGTTATGTTAAATAGTTAAAAAGCCAACGTTACACTTCTCAGGTTGATGGAGATCCATTTAGACACTGATGGTTTTTAAAAGCACAGTTTCCATTAAGCTCAGTGTTTCAGTGACTGTACAGCCTGAGGCACCAAACACAAACACACACACACACACACACACATGAATGAAGCACCACATTCATCCCCTGTGGTAGCTGTGAATGCTGACAGCTTGAGATATTATAAGGAAGAGAGTGAAGGAGAGCAGAGGTTTGTAGACATCCCCTGTGTGCCACCAAAGTGATCTCTCTGATAAACGGCCTCGGTTGATTTCTCACAGATACCAGCACATGCAGGGTGAATAATACATAAACACTCAATCATTTGGTACTAAGACATTCATCATTTAATTTCATAAAATGTGAGAATGAACAATGCGAAGGGATAGTTCACTCGAAAATGACAACTGCGTCATCATTTACTCACCCTCATGCTATTGCAAATCCTAATTATGACCTTTTCTGTTCATTCCGGATGTAAAAGTGATACATATGACTTGCACACTATATTTTATAGTATGTATTGTTTTAAGAAATTAATGCTTTTAGTCATGAAAGATGGATTCAATTTATGCAAAGCGACAGTAAAGACATTTTAAAAAGATTTCTGTTTCATATAAATGGTGTTCCCTTTCAGTCAGTCACGTTTGACATTACGCCGACATTAACTGACGTTAGGGGTCTCACTTGGGAGCCTCTGAGCATTACAAGAAAAGGTCAATAAAAATTGGTGAGTGGAATTTGCATGCCAAGCCACTCCCCGTACATACGGGTATATAAGATGGCGATGTGCGTCCACTCATTCAGAGTTTTGCTTCGGAGCCGATCGCTTCTTGAGCGCATCTCTCTTTTGATTTGAAAGAGAAGATTCTACAATCAAGAAAAGAAGATCTGCAGGAATTTATTGGCTGCAATTCATCTTTATTGTGCTTGCTCACATTGTGAGCGCATGTCCATGGCTATGCTGAGGTCGTGGCTCTCATTCATAATTAGGGTGCCCAGCCCAGTTCCTCGGGTCGTAAAGATTCGGGGGATGCGCTGGTTAGGGGACAAGGGAGGCTTGAGGATCACGGTCAGGAATGTTCTGTCGGGTCAGCCCCCACGGAAGTCCAGCCCCTCACAGCGTAGGACCGTCGAGCTTCCGGATGATGACGCCAGTCTGTCCCGCGGCGGACCCAGTGTCTCCTTCGGGGCTCCAGAAGAGGACAAGATGTCTATTGCTGCATCAGAGGAGGGGCTTTCCTCTTCAGAAGCTGAATAGTCTGCTGAGCAGCCCTCTGCCTCGGCGGCTGCCCAGTCAGAGTCCGAGGATGAGTTGAAGATACTATGCTATGCTTTGAAGTGGGGTCTGTTTGTTGAGTGGTGTTCCTCTCAGTGAGAGGACCCCCAGAGATGCTCGGTTAGTGTGGTGCTTTCCTTCCTGCAGGAGAATTTGGAGCGAAGGCTGTCCCCCTCCACTTTAAAGGTGTATGTCACTGCCATTGTGGCACATCATGATGCAGTGGATGGTATGTCCCAGGGAAAGCATCACCTGATTGTCAGGTTTCTGAGAGATGCGAGGAGACTTAACCCTCCCAGGTCGCACCCAACCCCCCTTGGGATCTCTCCGTGGTCCTGACAGGGTTACGGAGAGCCCCCTTTGAGCCGCTTGATTCAGTTGAGCTGAGCTCCCTGTCTCTCAAGACTTTGCTCCTGATCGCACTCACTTCAATCAAGAGGGTAAGGGACCTGCAGGCATTCTCAGTCAAGGAATCGTGCTTTGAGTTTGGTCCAGCTGATTCTCACGTTACCTTGAGATCTGGTTGACATCCCGACCAGGTTATGTGCCCAAGGTTCCCACCACTCCCTTTCGGGACCAAGTGGTGAACTTGCAAGCACTGCCCTCGGAGGAGGCAGACCCAGCCTTTGCGTTGTTGTGTCCCATCATTTACGTGGAAAGCATCGGAGCCTCAGACGCTCCAAGCCAATACTGTTTCTAGGCATAGGCAAGCTAGGTGGTCGCCTAGAGCGTCACCAACTTGAGGGGGCGCCAATGAGCACACGTACTGGCACTACATTTTAACAGGCTTATGATAAAGAGTAACACGGCCACCCCAAAATATGATTGCTGCCCCCACAGGATCCCCCAACATCATTGGGATAGAGTACTGTTAATCTGACGATGTCTGTATGCCACTGGATCAATAGTATATAGTACAATTTGCTAATTCACGAGATCAATACATCCTTTATTAAACTGCTTTGTCAAATTTAACGCATCCTTACGGAAGTGTCGAAATGCTGAATCAATTCATTCACTTCTAACAGTGCTTAATGGGAGCAGCATCATACACATAGAGAGCAGAACGTTGTGTTATTTAAAGGGGAAGTTCACACCACAGTGAGTAACAAAGTAATAAGTAGCTACATTCTGACCACAAATTAAAAACTGGTGTCTGAAAATAAATTTTATATATACAGTATATAAATACAGTATATGATGTGTGTGGGGGGGGGAATAGGGATTTCATCCAGAGCGTCAAAATGACTAGAAACAGCCCTGATTGGATTTGAAGCAGCACTGCACAGACCGATCGGTGTTCTCTAATCGCTCTCGCGGTACTATGATGTCATACACTGATCGATCTGATGGTGATGATGCGCTTCAAGTCGAACAAGCCTAATGATTCAATGGACCATTCATAAAGAGAACCATTTACTTCACTCCTGAATGAATCAGCCATTTCAACGAATCAAATGAATGAATAAATGACTCAATGACTTAATCATTAAGACATTTCCCACCACCTACTGGCAGTTTTAGTTTATTATTTAGAGTATCATTTCATTAAAGAAATAATTTTATATTTCCATAGTAATCATAATAATACAAAATTACTAAAGGTATAGTTCACCCAACCAAAAATTTTAATTATGTCATCATTTACTCACCTTCATGGTCCAAAAAAGTATATGTAATAAATTTTATGTTGAATCAAACAAAATATTTCTTGCTGAAGCTACTTTTTGTAATGTCTGTTTGATGCTTTACACAACAATGACTTTTGGGAGTAATTTCTCAGCCAAATATGATGTGAGATTAATTTGCGATTCATTTGATTAATTAATCGACACATCAAGAAATTAATTAGATAAAAAAAAAAATTTAATCTCTTACCAGCCCTAATTCAAATAGAAAAAGAGCTATTTTAAATTGTAATACTATTTCACAATATTACTGTATTTTGAGCAAAATAATGCAGCCTAGGTGAGCATAAGATTTTGAAAACAGCTCTCCTATGTGCATTCATGATTGTTCATAAGAGAAGTAGAAATCTCCATTTAATGTATGAATTATGTGTTTTGAGTCAGATTTTTTCAATGAATGAGTCAACTGAAATCACTGAATGATATATTAATTAAACTTCTATCTCTTACCAGCCCTAATTCAAATAGAAAAAGAGTTATTTTAAATTGTAATACTATTTCACAATATTACTGTATTTTGAGCAAAATAATGCAGCCTAGGTGAGCATAAGATTTTGAAAACAGCTCTCCTATGTGCATTCATGATTGTTCATAAGAGAAGTAGAAATCTCCATTTAATGTATGAATTATGTGTTTTGAGTCAGATTTTTTCAATGAATGAGTCAACTGAAATCACTGAATGATATATTAATTAAACTTCTCTTATTTATTTTTATTATTATCCTTTATTTTACCAGGAATTATCCCATTGAGATAAATCTCTTCTACCAGGGAGTCCTGGCCAAAATATGAACTAACTTATGAACTAAGGCAGAGCATTTCTGTGTATAATAACACATTTTTCTCTCTGTTATACACACAAAGCACTGTATGGCTTCAGAAAACGTGAGTTGTACGGACCACTTTGATACATTTATGAGGCTTTTGCACCCTTTTTGAAGCCTAAAAGCCCATTCACTGTAATTTAATGGAAAAAGTGATCAACCTGTTCTTGTACTATATGTAAGAAATGGCATGAGTGTGAGTATTTCTTGGAACTATCCCTTTAAAAATGATTTCTTGATTATTCACTAATTACCCCTTCCTTTATGCCCAAAATGTAAAACCTCCTTAAAACCTATAATCACTTAGACTTGTAGGCTCAATACTGAGTGAAAAAATACACACACATAAAGAGCACAGGAAGGAAGAAAATGTATGTCTTTGAATGTATGGTTACAAGTCACCATGGCAACTAATATGATTCATTCAAATACACTGTGAAGTCACTGCTGAAATTGTAGCAATGCCAAGAAAGAGATACAGTAAAATTGCACATTGTTGATTACAGGGGGGATATTGGTTGTGTTACTGCTGCACTTTGCAATCACGTAACATCACTGCTATTCTCTCTTTCACACACAAACACACACCTGGTGACTAAAGCTGAGATGATGTCCGTGATGGTGCTGTTGAGTTCGGTCAGCAGCTCTTCGATGGGGCCGGGAATGGGCAGCTGCTGTCTCAGATGCTCCGCCCTCCGGATCTGTTGACGATTCTGCCAAATGGTTTCTGCTAGCTTCTCACACCTGTGCACAAACACACGCAGAAATGCCAAACCCAAGCATAAACTGCAGAGCTGCTCTCTGCATATGTTGTGTGTGTGTAATGTAAACGCAAATGTTTTGTGCAAAACCACAACATACGCATGCCTCTGATTATTTGCATAACTGTCTTAGTGTGTGTATTGCTTTATTTAGCCATGCACTGGGACAAATCTGCCCCAGAAGATAGCAAAATAAAATAAAAAAATATATAAAATAAAATAACTGTACATAAGGGTTTGGCTTAATCTGTAGTAATTAAAATTATCTTTAGCTTTAAAAACAATAGAGGTCTATGGTATGTCCTAAATTAGACTGCTAAGTATGCATGTGTGGGCACCATGACTGTAGTATGTCCAGTCCTCCCTCGGGCGGCCCGCCATTGCCAGCCAGCTGTTGACGTCTCTTCCACTGAATCAGCTCATCGTCAAGAATCACCGTCTGCTGTTTACGTAGCAATGCCAGTGTCTTCTGGTGTTTCTCTGCCAATCCCTGAGCACACATACACAAGTTAATATAACACCACATGAACAGATGTGAACATATGTGCTGTACTCAATGGCCATCAGGTTTACTGCTGTACTTGGGCAACATCATATGGAAGTGTTGCTTTCATTTTAAAGGAGACATATAATGGAAAATAATGGAGGATATTTTGAAATGGAAGTGTTCATAATTTTACCTTTAAAAAGGTTAGCCAATCAAAACAGAGGAAATTTACATATAGATGCCTTAAAGTCGTGATGAAACAGACGTAGCGATAAACATTTTTCTGTATTGTATATTTTCATATTGTGACATAGACCCAAGTGAAATTGATTATCGATGGCTCTATTTATTGGTCGCTGAGTAAATGAAGGCAGATCTGAATGGGAGTTTGCAGCAATGCAGGGATAAATCGTTCACAATAAGAGAATCAACATGAATTTTCATGCTGACTCTAAATGTCGGTAAATTACATATAGATGGACAGTAGCAAAAACAGTTTAAATTGCCAGAAAAAAAGGTTAAAAATGTGTTAATGTGTAACTAAATTAAGAGTAAGAAACTAAGAAAGAGCAAAAACAGTAATATTTGATTTAATATTATTACAATTTAAATTAAGTGTTTTGGTTACACTTTATTTTAAGGTGTCCTTGTTACAGTGTAATTATACATTTAAGTACTGAGTAATATTAATCAAATAAAGTGTTACCAGTGTTTTCTATTGTAATATGTTTTCAAATGTAATTTATTCCTGTGATGGCAAAGCAAATTACAGCATCTTTACTTCAGTCTTCAGTGTCACATGATCATTCAGAAATCATTCAAATATGCTGATTTGCTGCTCAAGAAACATTTCTTATTATTATCAGTCTTGAAAACAGTTGTGCTGCCTAATATTTTGAAACTAAAAAGCATCTATTTGAAATAAAAAATTATTTGTAAAATTATTAATGTCTTCTCGGTCACTTAAATGTATCCTTGCTGATTAAAAGTATTAATTTCTTAAAAAAAAAAAAAACATAGCAAACCCACAAACTTTTGAGCAGTAGTTTATGACGCTACAATGTTTACGATATGCCCCTTTAAAGCATGGGTTACTAATGTTACAGTACAGGGTGTTGTATTATGCTAATGCTATGCACACTATTCACTTGGAGCATGTGTGTGTGTGTGTGTATTAGGGCTGCACGATAAATCGCATGCGATATTTAACTAATATTTTATTCATCTTATCAGTAAAGCCGGTTCTGTAATCAGCGGTAAATCTCCATCGCCAGCGGGCTTTCACATTGAGCAGCATTAGCTACACAGAGCCGTTGTTCACTGACGAGTTGCGCAAAACCACGTCCAATGTGAAAGCCCGCAGGTGATGGAGATTTACCGCTGATTACAGAACCGGCTTTACTGATAAGATGCGCGTTAAATATTGCATGCGATTTATCGTGCAGCCCTAGTGTGTACCAGTCTGTATTTCTGCAGGGTGTTGGCCTCTCGGGTCAGCCAGGCCTCTACTGTGGCTCTCTTGCTAAGCAGGCTGGGCTCTCGTAGCTGTCGGTCTGCTGGAGGCAGCGTGGCCAGACTTGATAACTGAGCTGCACACAACAGAGAGGAGGATTTAGTCCACAAAGACAAGCTTTGCTAACAAAATAATTATTTTTAAAAATCCCATAATTTTGCACGTAAAAGAGCCATCTGGGTATGAAAAAGTGGGTTGTGAATCTAGCCATTCCTTTGTGACAAATGTAGTTTTCTTTCCTGTGCTGATGTATTTTCAATTATTTTTTATTGCAATTATCTTTACAAATAACATTGATTTATAAATGATTACACCAAGAGATTTATATTCAGGCTTAAAAGAAAAGTTCACCAAAAATGAAAATTCTGTCACCATTTACTCACCCTCGAGTTATTCCAAACCTGTATGAAATTCTTTCTTCTGTTTAGCTTCTCTTGAATGTGGGTAACCAAAGCACTGTTAGTCCCCAGAAACTGTTTGTGAATTTTCAGTTTTGGGTGAACTATCCCTTTAAAACTGGTTTGAATTGGTATTCAGTGGTATTCTCAGGAATTATGTGAGCCTACAGGTTGTTTTAATGAGGGCATTTTTGCTATAGTATGTACTGAATGATAAAATAGACTGTGTATCTGATTGCATATCCATACATACAACTGTCCGCTGGTGTGTGTGTGGGGTCAAAGTTAGATTCCCATGGAGTGCATGAACTGATGGAATGTATATCCTGAATGCAAGGCAAGTTGCTTTGAATAAAAGTGTCTGTCAAGTATATAGATGTAAATGAGTGTGGCTGTATACCCTGTATTCTGAGGCTCTCCTGGTACTGTATAATGAAGTACTCCTGGTTGTGCTGTAGTTTTCTGAGGTCATTCTCTGTGTCCTGAGTCAATATTCTGAGCTCCTCGAATGCCTGGTTTATTTGATGGTACTTCTGTGACATGCTGTCCATCAGGCTGCCCACTGGTGAGCTTGACTGCAAATCACAGACACACATGATTAACAACCAAGTTGCTGTTTACGGTTCAACATTCAGTTTCACTAAAATTACGATCAGAATATTTCAGAAAAATGCAAGGAAATATGATATAGCTTCATTCATTCTAGTTTTGATAAACTAGCAAGATGAAGAAGGGTTAACGACATACAGTTGTACTACTAAAATCCAACTAACCAAAGCTTCAATATGTAATGTAGGTTCTTATCACCCCTGTCCTGTTATGTATTAATAATCGACCCAGATAAGGTTATTCATCTATAACACGTGTACTGTATGTTTGTTTAAACAAACCATATGTTTATTTAGTGCATACATGGTATGTGAACATAAAAATTATGTCTTTAAGTACAGGTGTGTCTGAGATGAGTGGGCATTTTCACATGTATGTAAGCTTCTAGATTTACTGATATCGTCTTTAGTTTTATGAGTTGTCAGTTGAGCTGATAAAATCTGAAATTTCCTCTTTTACTCTCATAAAACTGAGTAGGTATCATGAATTTGTGTATGGGGTAAATGTTTATCTTCCTCTATGCATGCACAAAGCAAACACACAAACTTTATTTCTGAAGATTGTAAAAGTCAGTCATGTACAGTAGTCCTGTTTATTACCCATGATGGTTTTTAAATGTGAATTAACTTACTGAACTCGCTGAACTTATGTATACAATGATCATCATTTAAACCAAGACAACATAATCACTAAGTGTTAATAATCACTTAAAGCTGCAGTCCGTAAGTTTTGCCTCTTTGTCGCCATCTCTGTTTGAAACTTGCAATTGCAGTGACTTGCAGAATTATTTTCATTGTGTGGGTTGTGTACCGGCGCGGCTCCAGCGCGGATGAATCTAATGTTTTGAGGAGTATGTGTGGCAGTCAGTCACCGCACCGGTGTAGATATTTACTGTACTTCGCAATCACAGATTCTCGCCTACGTCTTGGAATATATGAACCAAACAAGAATTCTCACCAGATATTGTCATTAGAAATATATTGTGATATACATTTTGGCCATATTGTCCAGCCCTAGGCCAGCGTTCACAATAGGTTTTTGTCCTCCTAAATGTTCTCCGATCTCACAAACCAAAATAATAGACATGATTTTCTCAGGCAACATGTAAAATCAAATGAATTATTATAAAGATTATTAAAATGAATACGCATTGGATGGCAGTTGATTAGGCTACAATAATAGTTCAGTTTATTCCCCTCATTAGTAACAGTTCACCCTGTGGGATAAATAAAGTAAATAATAGTTTTAATAATACTTCATAAACATTGTTATTTATTATCCCTGTTTTATTCACAAGACAAAAACCAACAATATTTTTTTTTTCACCATGTTTCCAAGTTCTCTACCTCAGGTCCAAAAGAAATCTAAAGAATGTGCAAACTGAAAACATTAAATACTTTTGTGATCTATTCCATTTGTAATTTTTAAAACGGAAATACTGACATGGATGTTTACAGAGCAGAGGTCACCTTTTTCTAATTCCAGTTAAAGAGAGATGGACTTTTGTTGGTCTTTATTATCATTTTGTGCTGTATTATTGATTACTGTGTTGTTTCGGTTTCAAAAAGCAGCAATAAATAACACTTTAATATCTAAAGAGTGTTCATGTGAGTTTATACATTAGTAATGTTGTAAAACTAATAAATGCATAATAATCGTAATAATCATGAAACCGTGATTATTCCTCAGACAATAATCGTACCAACAAAATCTATAGCCTAATCGTTGCATCCCTACCTATGAGCATATGAGCTTTCTCTGAAAACGGAAGTAACTTGTAAAAGAAGAGAGTTCACAGCCCGCCTCTTCCTGTCCCACTCTTTGTGTGTGTGCACGCATACGTGTAAGCATGTGTGTATTTCCAAGCAGTGCAACCACACAGACATACATGTATTGAAAGCTGCACACCTACACAGAGACACAAAAACCACTGATTTCCAGTCAGCTTACCATACACACGAACAGTACGCTTATAAAAAGGCAGACACAAAAGCCACTCACTGCCAGTCAACTAACCACAAAGACAAACACTCAATTCCGGTTGATGTGTTGGATTAAGGAGACTGATGTGTGACGTGATTTGGACGGTTGCTGAAATCAGGTCAGTTGTCTGTGTGAACTTATGAAGCCTTCTTGACCCTGACAGCTCTCTGTACCCATTAACACTTCCTCTCCCTCCTCACACCTCACACTAGACCTGCAATTCTCTCTTCACCACTCTATCAATCCTATTGGATATTTGTTGGCTGCTGGTATTAGAAGTTTAATTGTGTTCACATTTCTTAGCATTTAGATCATTTAACCCTTTTGAGGTCTCCCTTTCGAAAAGTGCTTTCCTCTTAAGAGTGCTTATTGACATGAGTTGCTGTGCTCAACACCAGCAGCAACTGCAGCAAAATGAGTTCAGTCATGACAACTCTCGGGATATAGAGTGTAAAATCTTTATTAATGTAAACAGATTGTGCATAGGTTTGGTCTTGGTGGACTAGATATGTTAGGCTGCTGCAGAGCAAGTAGACTTGCTTCTGTTAAATGCTCAGATCATCAAATTAAAAGGAAATATGCTGCTGCTGGTAGACAGTGGAAGATCCCCCATAGCAGATCTAGGCAGGTGGTGCTGGGGAGGCGGTGGGCTAAGATGAGGACATACATAGCGCACAGACATATTATTCATTGAACATGTCCTGGTTATAGTTAAAACGTTAATGAATATGTGAAACCGATTGGCTGTGAACATTGAATTGAACGAACCAATTAGAACACAAGTAGAGTTTCATGGCTATTCATTTAATCGGAGTTGCTTTCGGCTAATTGATATCAGCCAAAATGTGGTGCATATTCATTCAATTATTTAAATGTATTTAATTTAGTTAAATTAAATACAATTTAAAATGCAATTGAATGTAATAATTAAGTCAGTGCCATTGATTCTCAATGCCAATTGATTCAATTGTTTAATTAGATTAATAACATGAAATCCTTAACACGATCAGTGTTGGGCAAGTTACTCTGAAAATGTAATTAAATTACTGATTACTGATTACTCCTTTTAAAAGTAATCATGTTACTGTTCTGATTACTTTATTTCAAAAGTAATTAGTTACATTACTAGATACGCTACTTTTTTCTCCATGAAATTTATGAAATCCCAGCATACACGCTCCTGATAAATATTTGTTATTAAAGCATTAACATTCACAGAACACTGTTCTTTTTAACTAAAGCAAGCATAGGCAGATATGCAGATTAATTGAAAGAATTACAATTATTTCATACATCAATCTCCTGAGAAAAGTCCAAAAATGTTTCTAATTGAGGGTCTGTGTGAACATGCAGACACATCTTTGATCATTGTGTGATGTTACGCAGATCTCACACAGAATGTGACCACACATGTAGTCTTCAAGTCAGCTGACCTCTCTTGATAGTTAGAGCTTTGTGACTATAAGAGTCAAAGAAGGTCTGTGCAGCTCTGAACGTCATACATAATACATCTGAAGAAGCCAGGATACTCTTCTAGACTTCTCATCTGTATTTAACTACAGTGCCTTGTTCTCTCGTGACTAAACCACAGATCAAGCTGTGATTCCATCACACTGTGAATTCTGGACTTTCTCTCTTGCTGAGAGCAGTATGTTTAAAACAACAGCACTACCGTCTCATGCTTGTTTGTTTCTACTAGGGCTCCTCAAGGAACTATGATCCTCCCAGTGCTATTGTCTGTAAGTACACATAATATGAGGAATTCAGATAAGAGCTGTTAAATTGCAGATGATATGACTCTGGTAGACCTGTCAGATTGCTCCGAACTTTTTGAGCCTACAGCTGGAAATGTCCATGACTGACTGGTTGACTTCAACAGAAAGGCAGTCAATGATAAACTGATTTTCACATGAGAAGATTGAACTTGTGGTAAGGTATACAGTCCTGGATAAGCAGCAACAACAAAAATAACATTTTATTGACCTCTTGGTTTCTAGAGTCACACTAGGTAGCTCTGCCCACAGTGAAATCTCACTGGTTGAAAGTAACACAGCTATATATTAAAATTCAAATATTTTTTGATTGGCTGTTACATCACAGTTTCACTTTCATCGTGGACAGACAAATTGTTTTTCACTGGAAATTCTGCTTAAAAACAGTGTTAGTAAACATACAGATTTTAATATAAATCAATGTCCACAGCAAAAACTATCTAGGAATTAAAAAGTCCAAAAACCTTCAGGTGCCTAGGCTCAAAGTTAATCTAGCAAAAAAAATAAAAGTAAATAAATAAAAGCTAAAAATAAAAATAAAAATATATAAATAAAAAGAATTGAAAAAATAGAAAGGCTGTGTTTGAACCTCTGTGGCCTTCCTCAGCAGCTTCAGGACCTTGCTGACCACATTGCTGTGGAGGAGGCTAAGAAAATAAATACACAAACAGTACACTTCTCAAATACCTTGAACCTCCACCTTCAGGGAGGAGGCAGATAATTCCACCTCTCGATAAAACAAATTACAAAGGCATTGTTTCATTCCCATAGCTGTAAGCCTTTAAATAAGGACAATGCCTGACTCTGGTGCATCGTGGGGTTACTGAGTGCACATTGTCAGTCCTGATTTAATGAGGCTATATTTTTATGACTAAATTATGCTTTGTCTAGTATTTGTCTTATTGGTTATAATCAGTGTTGGGGAAAGTTACTTTTAAAAGTAATGCATTACAATGTTGCGTTACTCCATAAAAAAGTAACTAATTACGTTACTTAGTTACTTTTTATGGAAAGTAATGCGTTATGTTACTTTTGCGTTACATTTTAAATCTGCACAGGGCTTGCTAGTTTGTTTTTAAAATAAAAAAGTTATATTTTTGGCAAATATAAAAGCCTTTTCACACCAAAAGTGAAATGAATAAGCCTCAGGCTGAAGGGAAAGTAAATTTACGTCCGTACAGTAGAATGCAGAAGAAGAAATTTCAGCACACTTCAGCAATAAAAAAAGACACACAAATGTTGTCTAGAGTAATTTGCTTATTAGTATGGTTGAACTGGATCAT
>NW_015505206.1:1323289-1333593 GCF_001515645.1 Sinocyclocheilus grahami | reverse complement strand
GTTTGTTTTTAAAATAAAAAAGTTATATTTTTGGCAAATATAAAAGCCTTTTCACACCAAAAGTGAAATGAATAAGCCTCAGGCTGAAGGGAAAGTAACTTTACGTCCGTACAGTAGAAT
Organism: Sinocyclocheilus grahami; assembly: GCF_001515645.1. NCBI lineage: Eukaryota > Metazoa > Chordata > Actinopteri > Cypriniformes > Cyprinidae > Sinocyclocheilus > Sinocyclocheilus grahami. The sequence continues at coordinate 1,333,473 of NW_015505206.1, read as the reverse complement.
GCAGAAGAAGAAATTTCAGCACACTTCAGCAATAGAAAAAGACACAAATGTTTGTCTAGAGTAATTTTTGTTTATTAGTATGGTTGAACTGGATCATTGAAGTTCAGAAGCAAAGACATTGGTTAATAGAATGGGATTAAATGCATAAAGGATATTTGTGTTGTTTAACATTTAATTATTGCAGGTTTGCGTCATATTCTGAGTTGCATTATTTTTATTCATTTTGAGGATTTTATAAAAATGTTTTTGTGAGCGAGATGACTTAATGCATATTCATATTTATTTTAGAACTACAGTAACATCTTCTGATTTCTCTCAACATGGGGACAGGAGAGCTGTCAATCAATAAATTGGGAAAAAAAAGTAACTTGCGTTACTTATTTGAAAAAGTAACTCCGATATTCTCTTGTAAATTAATAAGTAATGCGTTACTTTACTAGTTACTTGAAAAAAGTTATCTGATTACGTAACTCGCATTACTTGTAATGTGTTACCCCCAACACTGGTTATAATGTGCAATAAATGGTATTGTATTTAAAATTTTATAGATTTATACTGGAATTTTTTATTTGATGGAATTTTCAATTAAGGGCGTAAATAACTTCTCTAGTTCTCATCTATCTCAGTTTGCTCATTTAAAAGCGCAATTTACAAGCAAAACGAAAATCACAAGATATTTCTATAAGATATAAAAATCTTAATTATGAAACTACTTAAAAATTAAGGATGCACTGATTATATATGAATGTATTAAATGTTAAAGAATATTTAAAAATGATATAATATAATCTTTAATTATTAGTGTCATAATAATTTTTTGATTATTTTATGAAAAAAATTCAGTTAGTCATTTAATAAAATCTCACCCAACATTCATGGTTTCTGAGGTTCTTGATAATTACATTACAGATAAAATGTGATAGTCCATAACATAGCAATTAAAAATGAATCACATACTCACACTGTCACACATAGCCTACATATAGCATGAAAACAGTAATAGTAATCACATCACAAATGTAATACCCTCTAGGGCTGAGCGGTATATGAGGCAATACAGTTTATATCGATATAGCCTACAGTAGTTTGATACGAGCACATCTGAAAAATATAGCGGAGGAGACTGAGCTGCTGAGGAGAAAGTGCATAATTCAATTTGTTCTACACATGTGACAAGCTTTATATGAAGGGCTTAAAAAAATTCGGAAGATATAGTATAGTTTATAGTTTCATATAGTTTAAAGCAGCTTGCCCCATCAGATGCTCTGGCAGAAAAGCTGTGTGTGCCGCTGACAGAGAAGCTACTCACGCTGTTTAATGTGTCTGTAGAAAAAATATTTGTAGTTGGACAATAAATGTGACATATGTAGAATTTTAAACCTACAAGTAAGTGTATTTGTATGATAGCACTAACTGTAAAGTGACTGTAATAGGTTAATCAAAACAGCCCTTTTACTCAATTAGTCTGTGCTTTTTTATTATTTTAATTTTTAGTTTAGTGAATTTAACCTGCTTTAAAAGCATTATTTTTGTTTTTAGATTGCAGTGTTATAATGTTAGAATGTAATGTGTTTTTAACCCTTTTTTGCACATAATATATGCCTACATGGTTACATTTACTTTATTTGTTGTTCATTGCCCTTAAATGCATTGTTTTGTTGGACAACATTGGGCAGGATGTTAAATACATATATTTATCTTATATATAAAATACAGATTTTTTTAATCCAAATACAAAAGCGTAGAAAATACCGAGGTATGCCCCAAATCAGCCAAAGAAATCCCGAGATATGAATTTTTGCTCGTATCGCCCAGCCCTAATACACACCTAACACACAGAACAAGACAATCAATAACATGCACATATGATTTTAGTTAGTTTCAGGAATTTAGTTTACCTCTTATCTCAAGCTCTCTGTTACCATCTAAGAGCAGGAACTTCTGGAGAGGACACCTGGAAAACCTGAACATTTGGGAGACAGAAAGAGAGAAGGAGATAACTATATGAGTATTTTTGTCTCATATCATACAATTTTTGAGCAATGAAAAAAAAAAGGAAAAATATAGAGAAGTATACATTTCTGTATGAGGAAGTTTAAAAATTCACTCCTATTTAATTTCACAGAGATACACGAACAGAACATGTGAAGAATACAAGGGGTTGCTAAGGTCTTTGAGAATGCTACTTCCTCTCAGTCTGCCATTCTCTTTCATTCAAAAAGAAAATCTAAGAGAGAGAAAAAGAGGAATATGTCTCCACTGACAGCTGAAGCATTAAATATGTTCAATCTTGATCTATGGTTACTGGGTACATCCACAGCCCACGGATGCTGAATGAGGAAACTGAAGGACACACACACTCACGATAGGCAGAATCTTCTGGACAGAGAATAATCAACTGATTGGGTATGTAAAATGAATACTCATATTGAATCACTTGAGTATAGTAAAAAAATAAGGTTATTCCTTACCATAAAAAAGAAAAAAACCCCGCAGTGGTAGGATTTGATACATTCTGGAGTTTCTGTGAACTTTGACTATGACTTTATCCCTTCTAAATCAAAAATACGACCATGCTTCAGTCCATTTTGGCACTGTGCAAGATGTGAGCAAGGTTCAAAATTAACACCTGCCAAGCACCAAAAGTAAATAAAGTTACTCGCCAGTTGGCTGGTAACTTTATTTAAAATGAAGTGGTCTAAATCACATTGTAAGAACGAGAGTCAACCCTTGCTTATGTAAGAGACTAACATACTTCAAATGAAACTGTCTGCTGAAGAAAACACATTCCTTTTAACAACTTCCTCCTCTAGGATGTCTAAAGTCTTTTTTTTTCTCCAGAGATCCATGTGGCAACACATATGTAGAATTGTCACATCCAACATGAGCAGGAATAAAAGCACAGTATGTCTTCACATTTTAGTGCACTTTCACTAACAGATGGAGACCAGCTTGTTTACGATGCTGAAAGTGATACAATGACCTGCACGGTTTATCACTAATATACAAGGCAAAACAGCTAAATAATTAGACAGTCAAAATGTTTAATATATATAATTCTTTTTGCCTGTGTTCCTGCTAATTAGTTTTGATTATCCAAATTTGTACATAAGCCCTGAATTCTCCTCAGTTCGCCTGTATCATCCATGTTTTAAGTGGTTGCGTTTCTGTGACTTCTCCAGCATGTTTATTTGTTTAATATACACAGTTTCATGTGCTGTACGAAATAGCTATCGACAGCAAATCCTCTCAGTTCCAATGGCAAGTAGTGTTACCAAACATATTGAAGAAACTGATTACACTGCAAGTCAGGGATGTTGTGAAAATCAATGAAGTATGTGTGCAGTTTCTTCTCATTTGCCTCATTCAAATTATAATTCATTTTCATTATGTCAGTCAGAAAATTAAGCTACAAATAACTCCCTTAATTCCAACAAAACACCATTTTTTCCCTTCAGAATGAAAAAATAATGTTTTGATCAGCTATTGACAACCCAGTCGACACCTTCCCTTTGGCCATGTTTGGGGCTTTGCCGTGAAACCCAAAAAAACAGATTCTTGCACATTTTCAACACAACTGACTTTAGAAAGCCCGTCAGGATTAGACCCCACGGGCAGGATTACGTAATCTCACAGAGAACAAACTCTCGTTCGACAGAGGTCATGGTAAGATAAGAGGGAATCCATGTAGAAAACCATGCGCGGCAGAAGTTAATGAGGCGAGGAGGGGAAGTTTGTCCGTGATCTGATGTGATAGAGTGAAAATCATAAACATTTGTGTGTGTGAGTGCTTGTGAGGAGGAACAGATAAGCAGAGAAGAGAATACAAACACTGCTTTAGATGGCAAAGTGGCATTTGTATGCAGTGTTATCTGGTGACGTGAAGTTTATACAGAGTGAACTGGCGCACATATTAACACAAAAACACTCATCCGACACTTCACAGGCTGCTAGAAGGGCTGAGGGCAATTTTCTTAAGGGGGCAATGTTCAAACAGCCACAAAAGCACACACCATCTGCGTGTGCTTTTATTGACGGCCGCACATAGACAGCCCTGAAGCTGTCACGTCAGTCACACTGTGCAAATACTTTCAAGCAGATATCCAAAAGAGCATTCCTCACTCTCTCTAACTCTTCCATCCCTCCAGCTATAAAGGCTAATATGATGAGCCAACGCCAAATCAACCCCCCCACACCATTTCCCTACTGATCGCTTGCTTTCTCTACGGGAGGATAAATAAAAGCATATTTATGGCCAGCGAGGATATAGCAATCCCGACAGCAGGGAGGGACTGGTGCCAGCTGACCTTATGCAACAGAAACACACACACACATACATTCCAGGCTCAGTCCTCTTCAGATGTAGGTCTTCTCATCCTGGGAGTAAACAGGCCTTTTTCACTCTCGACCTAATGACAGAAATGAGACTAATGGTGCACAGAATAAAAAGAAGAGTGTATCAATAAAAGTGTAATTTTTGCTTTAAAGGAATAGTTCAGCCATTATGTTCTCATTTCTGAAATCTTATGATGTTCTTTTCTTCCATACCACCAATGGAGATGATAAAAGAATAGTGAATAGTGACCAGCAGCTACCAAAAAGACTAAAATGAACCATAAAAATAACATAAAAGTAGTCTATACGACCTGTGTGCTGTTTTCCAAGTAACTTGAAAACTTTGTGTGAGGATTATACTAAAATTAAAAGTAACATACTCAAAATCCTTCTATATTTAAAGGGATAGTTCACCCGAAAATGAAAATTACCACATGATTTATATATACATGATTTATAAAACAATCACAGTTATATTAAAAATGTCCTGGCTCTTCCAAGCTTTATAATGGCAGTTAATGGGGGTCGAGATTTTGAACCCAAAAAAGTGCATCGATTAGGGGTGTAACAATTAACCACGAGCCAGTTGAAAATCAATTCAAATATGTGACGATTCAAATCGGTTGAGATGCTAAACAAATCGCGATTCAATTAGGGGCAGGAGTTTATATGAACGTATGTCTGAGGGGAACTTACTGTCTTTAGAAAAGTTTAGATGGTATTTTTTATTTTCATCTTGCCTCTGTATAATGCATATTAAAGTTCATAAGTGCAGCGCTGCTTTGTTTACAGCGGAAACCAAGGAAATGCTTTAAGCGCCACCTGCTGGCAGAGAGTGCATCTGTGTCTCATTCAGCTCGTCTGCTGTTTCTGTTTCATGCAGATATTTTTATGCATAGTTTCACAAAACTGAAGCTTTTCAAACCATTCTGTTTTTGCTACAAATTTCGAAATTATACAATGTCACTCTGATTTAAAAACTGCTCATGTTGCATATTTGCAGCATCTTTGTTTGGATCATGATTAAAATGCAGTGGTTGCCTCTAATTTTAAATGGAAAGAGCACAGACAAAGCCATAGTTTGTTTATATCAAGACATTTCTTTTAATTGTGTTACTTATTTATTTGATTTTTAAAATTTCAATTTAGTTTTGTTATTTACATTTACATTATATTAAAATTTTGTTATTTAGCAGACGCTTTTATCCAAAGCAACTTTCAAATGAGGACAATAGAAGCAATCAAAACCAACAAAAGGGCAATAATATGCAAGTGCTATATTAGTATATTAGTATATTATTATAATGTTATATTTCAATTTCACAAAGAAACGTGCAGCATTTTGTCCAAGCAATAATAAAAGGACACATTTAAATTATAATTTGTCTTAAATCTCATTTTGTAAAAAACCCGTGAATCGAATCGGATCGTAAATCGAATTGCGAGTTGACTGAATCGTTACATCCCTAGCATCGATCCATCATAAAAAGTGCTCCACATGGCTCCGCGGGGTTAATAAAAGGCTTCTGAAGAGAATCGATGCATTTTTGTAAGAATACTATCCATATTTGAAACTTTATAAACCGTAATTTATAGCTTCCGCTAACTGTCGTACACGTTCACGAAAGAGTGGTGTCCAGCGGATGATGTAGGCGTAGCGATGAGAATATACTCGTCTCGTGAGAACAAACTTGCTTGTTTCAAGCAAAGGAAAACCAGTCTCCTCTTGGCTTATATTAAAATCCTCTGACATTTTTCTTTAGAAATCCTCTTTTTGTACTTTTAATTCGTGACCGGTGTTTTATTTGGTTCTCTCCACTGCACTTCCATGTTCCGTCACCGCGTTTGCCTACATCCTACGTCATCCGCTGGAGCGTCACTCTCCCGTGAACGTGTAGGACAGTTAGCGGAAGCTACAGATTATGGTTTATAAAGTTTTAAATATGGACATTATTCTTACAAAAATGCATCAATTCGCTTTAGAAGGCCTTTATTAGCGGCCCAGAGCTGTGTGGAGCACTTTTTATGATGGATGGATGCACTTTTTTGTCTTCAAAATCTCAACCACCATTCACTGCCATTATAAAACTTGGAAGAGCCAGGATATTTTTTTATATAACTGATTGTATTTGTCTGAAAGAAGAAAGTCATGTAAACTTAGGATGGCTTGAGGGTAAATCATGGGGTAATTTTCATTTTAGTGTGAACTATCCCTTTAATTCCACTAGTGAAATTAATTTATGAATATGCGAGATGAGATTATTTGTGAGTAATTAGTAAATAATAATTCAAATGATTTTTGACTTCAAAAGACACTGATTATATCACAGCAGCCAACTGAGCTACTGTTATGGTACTTTTATGGTGCCGTTTGCTAATTATGGAGCTTGATCATTCTTGTCACAATTCACTTTCATTATACGAAAAGAGCAGAGTGAACATTCTGCAAACTATCTTTTTTTGAACTTGCATTAAAAGAAAGAATTTCATATAGGTTTGGAACAAATTGAGGGTACAGAATTGAATTCTTAAGGTGAACTATTCTTTTTAAATGTTTTTTTTCTGCATTTGCAACACTTCTTTCCTCCAATAATTAGTGAGAGAGTTTGTTCAGGAAAATCCACTAACCTCATATAAAAACAAACCATCCCAGTTAAAGGCAAAACAGAGCACTGTAATAAATATGGATAACATAAATATGACATATTCCAATTAATTCAACACCAGATTCCCCTCCAATAAATGAAATATGAATTAGAGCGTGTTATTTGACTTCATCCTAACAAACAATCAAATGTGGTACTTGCCCTACTCTGAGAAAAAAATCTTAGAGTCCCTTATTTAGAGGGAGACAGGAAGGAAGATAGCCATAGATACAAAACAATACACATAAATGCCCACAAATGCTATTATTTCTCTGACTTCATCCAGGCTTCTTCCACATTAAATACATTAAAGTGTCAGGAGAGATGAAACAAAGAAGAACAAAGCAGTAACACAAAAAGGATGTAGCTTAAAATATATATGGTCTGGATTAGGGGTGAGTGATATACTGTAGACACGATTAACTGGTAGAGATTTTGGACTATCGTCTCTATCACAGACTATCGTGTCACTCACGTGACATTGCTGTGCTACATGGTCATGAAAACGTATCCTTTGCTGTTTGAAAACAATCCATTTTAAGCTGTTGAAACACAATCAGCAGCAAAAGAGATTTTGCAGAGACTGTTTCTGAGCGCTGTCAGAGAGATGCATGCACGTGAAGACAGTGATCACAGAGTATCGAGTTCATATCCACTTTATAGGCCAAAATGCCCATCCTTGCAAATATCCTCGTGAACACAGTAATTTAGGTCTTAAATGAAAGCAAACAGCTGAGAAAGAAAACACACGTGTAACAGTATATTGGATCCGGGCAGCTCTTAAAGTGATAGCAGTCTAATATTCCTGCTGTCTGCCATTCATGTTAATCAAACAACAAAAGAGAGAAAATCTCTCACTACACTTGACTAAATCACTTTCGTAACTGTAATAAGAAAAAATTTATATTTTCTTATATTTTTCAAGGTTTTTATACATTTGATTACTTTATACAATGTATTTCTTATTTGTTTGTTCTACTGTTGTTTTTTGATTGTAATTAGTTTTTTATTCTTATTTAATCACTGACTGTTTACTTGTCTTCAGTAACGTAGAGTTTTTTTTGTGTTTTTTTTATTTAGGCTATTTTTTTTTTTTGTGATATCGACACTGGTGACAAGAATTATGAAATTTCAATGGTATCAAAAATGTTGATATCATAAAGACTTTATTTCAAGAAAAAAAGAAACTATATTGTGATATATATCGCTACCATGAAATAAAATTACTCGTATCGTGATATAATATTTTGGTCATATCGCACACCCCTAGTCTGGATTATAGTCTAGATATGGTTTACAAGAAAATGAAATCAAAATCTTGAGAAAACAAGGTTATGTTGAAATCATAAGAAAATTTGGTTTACGACACAGCCGGGCAAAGGAAAAGTTAAAATTCACATAATTTTTGAACTTCTGTAAAAAGTGACTGTCCACAAAATTAACTTTAAATCCATGTAGAACATATGAAGACAATTTACTTGTGCAGCTAAAGGCTAAAATTTACAAAAATGAACAGAATCTGTGTCTGTTTGTGTGTGTTCAGTATCATCAGTCTAAATCCTGATTAAAAGGTCAGTCTATGAGAGCTAACACAGGCAGTGACTCAGGCCTGTGTAAATGCCTGTGTGTGAGCTGGTGTGTGTGTGTGTGTGTGTGTGTTTGCATACCATCTGCCATTGCATATCTGATCAAGTTAGACAAACCCTCCAGAGCCGCCCTCATGACATCTATAAATACCTTGGTCTCTAAAATACCCTAAACCAATATAAAACCAAGATTATTTCTTAGATTGAAAAGAAAAAGTCAGAAAAACTAACAACCAGTGCACAGGAATGACTATATGATGCATTTGGTGAAGATTAATCTGTGAGAAGATAATGTGAGCATCAAACTTTCTGTGCAGGTAAGAATAACAACCGACTTAACTGCTGTAAGTGCCACGCCTACCACTAACCTCTGGTTACCATGACAACGCGGCACTTGTGAAAGGTGCATTAGGCCTAGAGGCTATGAGCCGGTCACACTAGCTCACAAAGAAAACAACACATGCAGGAAAACATGAACACTTACAGGCAGTGTCTTTCTTTGTTAGGATGCGCATGAAAATAAATGACATATTATCATGTTTTAATGACTCCGCTCACATTACCTGCATTTTATATCCATTAGCACACAGTATGGAATCTGCTTTTCAAATTTTTACGCTAATGCACGAAGATAGAGTGAAATAATAAGGGGTTTGCTGGAATAATTTTGGGCCGTTATGACTGAAGAGGAGGATCGAGGGGAATAATTTTCCCATCGGTGGTGAAATAGCACTTGGATCATGGGGTCAGTCAGTAATGGTTGCAGATTTTGTCAAAAAAAAAAAACATTCAACAGCTTCAACTTACTGAAACTGAACATAAAGACAAAATAATAACTGGATTTATAAAAATGACCCCATTCAAAATTGACATACCCTTGAATCTTAATACTACAGTATGTGTCATTTCCTGGATGATCCACGACTATTTTTATATTTTGTGATGAGTTCCTTGTTTGTCCTGAGCAGTTCAACTGCCTGCTGTTCTTCAGAAAAATCTTCCAGCTCCAGCTCTCTTTGGTTTTCCAGCATCTTCTGCATATTTGAACCCTTTCCAAAAGTGACTGTATGGTTTTGAGATCCATATTTTCACACTGAGGACAACTGAGGGACTCATACACAACTTGTACAAAAGGCAAAAACATTTACTAATGCTCAAGAAGGCCACACAAAGCATTAAGAGCAGGATGATGATGTGTAAATTCTTCTCATTTTGTTTAACTATCAATTTTTTATTTAGTACTGGACTTCAGAAGCTACATAAATACTTACATGTTTCCCAGAAGACAAAATAAGTACAATTTACCCTAATCGTCCAATTTAAAAAGTTTACACCCCCCGTCTCTTAATGCATTGTGTGGCTTTCAGGAGCATCAGTGAATATTTTCACCTTTTGTAATAGTTGTGTATGAGTCCCTCAGTTGTCCTCAGATGGATTTCAAAATCATACAGTTAATGTTGGAAAGGATTCAAATATGAAGAAGATGCTGGAAAACCAAAGATTAAAAGATTAACCAAAGATTTTTCTGAAGAACAGCAGGCAGTTGAACTGCTCAGGGCAAACCAGGGACTCATCACAAAATATAAAAACAGTCGTGGATCATCCAGGAAATGACACA
>NW_015505206.1:1301406-1322579 GCF_001515645.1 Sinocyclocheilus grahami | reverse complement strand
CCTGAGCAGTTCAACTGCCTGCTGTTCTTCAGAAAAATCTTCCAGCTCCAGCTCTCTTTGGTTTTCCAGCATCTTCTGCATATTTGAACCCTTTCCAAAAGTGACTGTATGGTTTTGAGATCCATATTTTCACACTGAGGACAACTGAGGGACTCATACACAACTTGTACAAAAGGCAAAAACATTTACTAATGCTCAAGAAGGCCACACAAAGCATTAAGAGCAGGATGATGATGTGTAAATTCTTCTCATTTTGTTTAACTATCAATTTTTTATTTAGTACTGGACTTCAGAAGCTACATAAATACTTACATGTTTCCCAGAAGACAAAATAAGTACAATTTACCCTAATCGTCCAATTTAAAAAGTTTACACCCCCCGTCTCTTAATGCATTGTGTGGCTTTCAGGAGCATCAGTGAATATTTTCACCTTTTGTAATAGTTGTGTATGAGTCCCTCAGTTGTCCTCAGATGGATTTCAAAATCATACAGTTAATGTTGGAAAGGATTCAAATATGAAGAAGATGCTGGAAAACCAAAGATTAAAAGATTAACCAAAGATTTTTCTGAAGAACAGCAGGCAGTTGAACTGCTCAGGGCAAACCAGGGACTCATCACAAAATATAAAAACAGTCGTGGATCATCCAGGAAATGACACACAGTATTAAGATTCAAGGGTATGTAAACTTTTGAATAGCTTATTCAGGACAGTACTAAATAAAAAATAACGCAATTTTCATGATCCCTCTTATTTTGTTTCAATTATTGATAATGATGATGATTATGATGATTATTATATAAATAATAATATTATTATAAATTATTCATATTGTAATATAACATTAATATAATACATGTATTTATTATATAAATAAATAATGCATTATATAATTTGTGCATTTCAGTTTATATATATATATATATATATATATATATATATATATGCTTATTTATTTACTTATCTTTAGAAGTGCAAAGTGCATCAGATTACATATTTCTATAATTGGTAACACTTGACCAATGTGGTAAGTAACAGCGACCAATTCTGACTATTAATTAGTTGCTTATTAGCATGCTTAATAACATCATATTGGCTGCTTATTAGTAATTATAAAGCACATATTAATTGCCTTATTCTGCATGATCATATTTTAGATCCCTTAACCCCACCCCATACCTAAATTTAACAACTACCTTACTAACTACTGCGGCAAAAGTTGTAGTTAATAGTTAGTTCATATTGAGAATTGGTCCCCAGACTAAAGTGTGACCAAATAATTACAAGGCAGCCTTTGTGATTTTGATAATCAAACTAAACCATATCACGTTCTCAGGCATTGTTAGAATTTATATTTAAAAAAGTTACGGCCAACTGGTGAGTAACACACACACACACACACACACTGTATTGTGTGTGTGTGTGTTTACGTCCATGAAGGCATTCATGCATACAAGCCCATTCAGACGAGCTTTATATATAACACACATCAAATAGGCTGGAACATCTCTAAAGTGCACACACACACACACATTCTGTGTCTGCTGAATAAAATACAGAGAACATGGCAGTACGAAGGTTAAGTGTTTAAACTCACTGAACCATAGACCAGACAGAAAGACACACTCACACAGACATATTGTACACAATATGAACAGCTTGAAGTGCTCTGTGAAGTGATTACATTAAAAGCACAAGAGGAACAAGAGGACAGATGTGTCATTCACTCTTTTACTGGGTTCCAAGAGCCTCACGGTAATGCATTCCCTGTAATCAACACAAACACATGAAATAATGCCAAAATTGGGAAATGATTAGCCTATTATTTTAAATCATCAATGATTAACGGCTATCTAGCTGAGCAAAGTTACTCATAGCATTGTATGTTGACTTATTGATTCCGCTGCGCTGTTCCCAGTTCATCTGAAAAGCTTTAAAGACAACGTGCACAATAACGTAACATGTGTACGGCTCTCTTGGGCCCCATTAAGACCAATGCTAAAGTGGCTGTAATGGGGATGTTCATTCATTCATTTAATTTGTCAAGCAAATTAATAGTTTTCTTGGGACTAGGTGGATAGCAACATCAGAGCGCTTTAAGCTGGGTGGACGCAAATATCTGTGATATATTCACTCCTTTTCTGTTTCATATTATATCACCATTAATAAACACAAACTGGCTGTAGATGATCATCACAGACTTCGTACATTCATCTGTACACAGCAAAGTGAACTACACTTGTTACACTTGTATCTTTTTTAAATGTATGTTTTGCATATTACTAAACCAAACAGATTAAAAATAATTAAATGTATATACAGTATACATATTTCAGCAGCTTTTTCAAACATAATTTTTCAATAATTACTAAAGTTAGATTACAAGTCAGGGTGCACTAAACAACTGCAAGGAGGTAACCATAGCAACAGTAGGCTGCTTTCTGTTAGGATAAATACTGGCCAGTGAATTGACAAAGCACAAGTACTGTTATTATTTGCTGCCTTTTCCTAGCTTTTAAATATCAAAAATATATCAAAAACCTTTAGTGGTTAAGTTAAAATGTCTTTATTATGACGCTTAACTAGGGGCACCAATAATAGGACAACCCCCCAAAAAATAGGGTTGTCTGAGATAAGATTGCGCTAATGACAGAAATGAGTTAAAAAAAAGAAAAGACAAAAGAAAAAAAAACATAAGTCACTGAATAATTCACACTCTAATACTTACACAAAAATAATTACTAATTTAGCATAATAATAAAATTATTACTAATAATTATCAATTAATAAAATTTATAATAATAATATATAAATAAATAATAATAAAATATTATTAAAATCAAATGGGCTTCTACTCAAACACATTTTTTCAGTCAAACAAGCAGTTTTGGTTTTAAATGGCTGAATGTTTTAGGCACTGGGACAAGACTATAATTTAGTTCTGTAAGCAAAGAATTAATATAATATGAGAAATAGGGTTGTCTGAGATAAGATTGTGCTAATTACAGATATTAGTTTTAAAAAAAAAGGTCACAGAATAATTCACTCATTATACTCATACACTCATATACTTATACAAATATAATTTATAATTTAATATAATAATAAAATAATATACAAATATTTCTTCTACTCGATATTTTAGTTTTTTTCTTTCAAATGCAGTTTTGGTTTTAAATTGCTGAAATGTTTTAGGCGTCAGGATAAGACTATAATTTAGTTCTGTAAACAAAGAAAATGTCAATGAATATGGCTGAGCAATATGGACTTTGAAAGCAAACTGTTGTCTGTCTGAAAGGAAGGGCCCTCAGCCAAATGAGAAGCATATCAGTGACATTTATGAGACCCATGATACTGTTTATTGGGATGCTGAGGCTGACTGTGCCAAAAGCTGTGCTTTAATAGCCAAATTATCTTCATTAGCTCTAAACTTAAACCTTGATAGTGTTCTGGGAGAAGAGAGTCAGATGTTTAGCAAGACTAGTATGCGGTGCGTGTCTCTGTGCATTTGTGTCTGCTGATCTATTAACAGGTCCTTTGTGAAGCTTATTTTGAACCTCACACAATTTGTGACTGCACACAAGATCATGTTCCTGTGTGTTATGGTCTAGTGTATGTGTATGAGAGGGAAAACAGACGTCTATGGTATGGTATGGTGTGTGTGTGTGTGTTACAGTTTCACTGTCTGAGCTATTTTAACTACCACTGACCTCTCATCAGATCAGTCTATAGAAACCTATTCAATCACACCTGTTAGCTTTTAAATGAATTCAAGACAAACTGTGTTTCACTCCAGAGCAACTGTACTGAACTAAAGACAGCTTTCACAAGATGATCCAGTTCAGTTTAATGGAAAATACAACTGTACTGTATATACAATTCTACACACATACACTTCTAACAAATTCAAACAAACCGCCTAAAAGCCCAATTTTCCCTGAGAAAACTCAAGTTCAGTGCACTTTCAAACTTCAAGAACATACAAAGACAGATTTGAGTACATTGCAGAACGGATGTTAAAAATAGAGAAGCGAGCTAGTCAGAAAATGAGGGAAGAAAGTGAAATGGAAATTGTGCTGTCTGGACATGCGAGGTGTAGAACAGATTGAAGTCTGCAGGAATGAGAGGAATGAGAGCTGTTAAGACGAAATGATCAATAAGTAACTTCATAACTACTGGTTGCCATAGAAAAGTCTATAAAGCGTGCCGGAGACAGGGACAGAAAAATAAACTGACATACTGACACACACACATACGGCTGAGTCGTCAGTGTTGGCCACTTTTATGTTCCAGGGCATGATTTTTATTTAATCTAAAAGATTTAATCTTTTTTTTTTTGCTTTAAGCAACTTTAAAAACTCTAAAATTTTATCTTAAACTCTGAAGAGTCATTAAAAAAATAATAATAATTACATAGATGAGCATGAATAATTTTTTTCAGAGTTTGTCTTCCAAAAATTTAAAAAACAGACACAGACAACTTGTACATCACAATATACTTCCAACCGCAGAGGCTAAACCCGTCCAATCGCTCTTCCTAAATTTTTCATAATCTCTCCAGAATGAGTAAAAGAAGCAGTACAGTTTCAGCAAGCACACAGTCTTAGTGTCTTCCACATTCTCCAACTTTGGTGTGTGAAAAACATGGTTTTCAGAGTGTGATAAAAGAAAAATAACACTTACACATTTCATAAGACTGACAACCAACTTCCAGTTAAGAATAAAAAAAGGCACATGGGATCCAAAGATTTGAGACCAGAATGAAAAACTGAAATTCAAAATATGATTTAAAGAGAAAGCAACTTGAGCATGTGAATTGCTTCCACTGAAGCGCAAGATGAATAATCTCAAATCATACTGGAGAAGGTTTGACACAATCTTGTGGAGTCCAAGCAAACTTTTTAAAACTTTTGCCTCAATATTTTCACTAAATAACTAGTAATGGGGGGGGGGGGGGGGGGGATACATTTTATTGCATTTTGCAATAAAAATGCAAAAACAGTAAATTTGCATAATCGCTAGATCATCAAAAGCTATGTGTTTTTCAGTATTACTGTCTATGACATTGTATATTTTCTTACAGCTTCGTAAATTGTTGTCATCTAAAGGAGGAACAAAGAAAATCTGGATTTGAGGGTCCCAGACCACAAGACAACCGTTTTAGTCAGCAGTGCCAGCACACCACTTCTGTTCTCTCACATACAGCAGGATACACATTTGTACACTCAATACAGAGACTTTTTTAGGTAACCTTACAATTATGCAAACATGATGAAAAGATACAAATAGATACTAAAGGAAAGTAATTAGATTTACATTGCTGTGAAAAAGTGGTGCCTGTGTAAAACTCACCTTCACTCACAGAAATAAAAGGTACAGTTGTCACTGGTGCAGTACCTTTTCAAAGGGTACACTTTTGTACCTAAAGGGTCCACATTGGTATCTCAAGGGTACATATTAGTTCCTAAAAGGTACAAAAGTGTACCTTTTGAAAAGGTACTGCCCCAGTGACAGCTTTTGTACCTTTTTTCCCTGTGTGTAGGGTTGTTACTAATCAGTTGTTGTGGTCTTCCAGGTGCCTTCTAAGTGTTTGCTTACTGGCCCAGGTCAAAAAAAGCACACAAGTATGATATTCTAGTCTCAAGATATGGCTTGAACCCTTTTAAAGGTAAGTTAAAGGAATTCTGCCTGTTTGAAATTAGTTCGTAATTTGCAAAAATCAAAAGTCTGAGTGCTTAGCAATATAGTAGTACGATTCTCCTCAACAAGCCACATGATTTGAGTTTTCATTTATGTTTGCAGCACAAATGCTGCAGGATTAGATGCACTACCATTCAAAAAATGTTGAGGTAAATAAGTTTTATTAATTCTTTTATTCAACAAAGCCACATTAAACTGATCAAAAATGACCTTAAAGACTTTTACATTGTGACAAAAGGTCTTTTTCAAAAACAGTAAATGCCATAATACCACAAATTATGATCAACAATAATAGTGAAGCTTACCTTAGTACATTTTGTTTAGGACTTAGCACAAAAATCTACAGAGAGTATCCTTCTGCAAACCACACAAGCCTATTTTAACCTAGTAACCCAGCACCTGTAACGATACATCTTTAGACCCGGTGTAACACCATTACATCAGTGCGGAATGCTTGGAAGATGCTTGTAAAACATCAGTAATTACGGGTTCCATTTACTCAAATGTGGGTTACAGACATTTGAGTTTGATGAGCTTCAGCATAATGAGGGAGAGCTCAGGTTTAGGTAACTCATCGGTGCACCTAAATTCCCAATAAAAGGCTAACAGCTTGTAAGTTGACACTTGCGGTCAGAGGTGCAGTGCTTGTAGAGAAAAGGTGTATGAGTGCGGCTGGCCTGCTAACAAATCACAGGTTCAAGGCTCAGAGCAGGTCAGTGCTGGTGCTGTGAACCGCATGTCATCTTCTGATGACTGCTAGCACCTGTGACCGCTGCCACTGAAAGAAGAGTAGTCAAAAAGAGGGCAGTGTAAAAGAGAGAAACAAGTTCCTAGATGTACACCGGCTAATGCTATAAGAGGATCAATATAGCATGCTGGGACTGGGAGAAATGACTTGGGCTGGTTATCAGCTGAAGGATAAGGCAGTAGTACAGTACCAGTGATACTCACTTTTTTGCTATATGTTATGATTATTTGATTAATGATATGCCCATCAGCATGCTTGAATAGTGACAGCATTTTGCACCAAGAAAAAGCTTAAAAGTAGAAGGAAAGCATATATGGTACCAAATTTACTGTTTGGTAAATACATTTTGTAAACTGTGTGGCTTAAGTATATTTTATATAAACCTTTAATTGCAAAAATACTACTTCAAGGGGCAAAATGCATTTCCAATCATAAAATTTGGATAAATGCTAAATGTATTTTTGTATATATTTTGGACAATATATATTTAAAATACAAAATACTGTAAATTGGCCACAAATACATTATACAATGTAAGTAATAAAAATACATGTTTGTAAAATGTTTGCCATATGTGAAAACCAGGAGTGCTTTTTATTATAGTGTACTTTTAAAGTAGTGCACTTACAGTCCTGTACCCTTATAAGTGCACTACTATAAGTGTACAGCAGTTGCTGATGAACTAATACAATTATATAAAGATGTCTGACTAAAAAGATAATTAAGTTAACTGAATTGTGAAGTGAGTGAACTTTCAGGTCAATTTTTTAAAATGTGTAATGCAGCAATGCTATTATTAAACTGTTTTTGTATTTTTCCCTTGTTTGTAGGTTGCTTTGGATGGCATCCGCTGAATATAATAAACGTAATTGGAAAATTCCATTGCAAAAAGGGCATATTGTTGTCAAATCACACATTTATTTAATTAGACACATTCTTAACAGTGTAATGATTAGTGTTTTAGGCAGCCCAAATTTTCATGACACAAAATGTAATTTTCTTGGTCACCATGACCCAGCAATGAAATTAATTATGAGATTTTGAGAACTTCTAGTTTCAACCTAAAAAGAAAGTGCAAAAACTGACTGAAAGGCTTATCTGATGTGAGGCACCTCTTACCGTTCAGCTGTAATGCTGCAAGTCACTGCTTGAGTCCTGAGAGAAGATGAAGAGTTTTGCAAACCCTTATTCACACAGAAAACCTGCACTGTGCCATCAAACTGTGTCATTTCTTTAAAAATACTTTCTCCTATGCCAGTTAAATATGCAGAGACAACTAACTAAGCTATTGGGCTGGTTTCCAAACTGGCTTAAGCTGAGCAAGACACCTTGCGGCAAAATAAACTGACAGAAACGTCCCAGAGCAAAATCCTGACCGGTTTAACATGAGGCCATGTATCAAGCTGCTGCCTTGAAGCAGAGAGTGCCTGCCACCATATGCTAAGTCATCAAATTCCAGCCACACTTTAATCCAGCCAGACCGAGACCCATGATCCATTAGAAGGTCTGTCACCCTGTAAATCACCCAGAATGCAACAGCACTGACTAATGACAGTCTAAGAGAGGATCCACGGGCGCAGCAGGCCATAACTTATACTCCATGCTGTACATCCATACCATAGAGTGTAAAAATATGAATTTATATAATTGAGGAATCTTTTATGATTATAAATATGATCAAATGAAACAATTAATTTTATTACGCATCACTTTTTCTTTCTAGCAACAGTCCCACTTTATATTAGGTGGCCTTAACTACTATGTACTAAGTATTTAAATTAATCATTTGATACAATGCACTTATGTGCATACTTGTTTTTACATTGTACTAATATATTTTTAAAAAGTACATGCATGTAATTACATCTGTAATTAATTTTTGTAATTACAGCCTATATAATTATGCCTTAACCCACCCTTAAACCTAACCATACCACCAAACCTGTCCCTAACCTTACCCGTATCCCACCTCAACAGCAGCAGGAGTGTTGTGCAATACATTATGAACCCAATAAGTACATTGTACTTATTTTTTGACACAAGTACATAGTAGTTAAGGCCACCTAATATAAAGTGGGACCATAGCAACACTATTGGCACCAAACAGAAATTACAAAAATAATGTCTGTTTTCATACAAATTTATGCCATTGTTCAATGCAAACCAGCATTCATTTGTTAAAGGGGTCATATGATGTGATTTCAAGTTTTCCTTTCTCTTTGGAGTGTTACAAGCTGATTGTGGATAGATAAGATCCCTGAAGTTGCAAAGACTAAAGTCTCAAAACCAAAGAGATATTCTTTATCAAAGTTAAGACTCTGCCACGCCCCCCTAAAACAGCTGGTTCTAACACGCCCCCACATATCTACCTCACTATGTGGAAATATTTGCATAATGCGCCCAAATGTGCACGCAAAGAAAGAAGGCGTGGTTTCAGTAACCGCAGTTAGTGTTGAAGCAGCCATGTCAGGGAGACGCTGTGTGTTTCTAGGCGAAAGCAAAAGCACTTTATTTGGCCTTCCGAAAGTAGATGCATTTAGGAATCTTTAAGAGAGAGAGAGAGAGAGAGAGAGCGAGACACATCACAGTGGAGTCAGCTGTCACTGAGTCTGTAACGAGACTCTGTTCCCCTTTCGGGCTCTGTCTTTACATTTATTTTGAAAGATGAAGCTCGCGATTATGGTAAGGGGCGTTACATTTCCGACGAGTGCTTGCGATGTTCGGCCAATCACAATGCACTAGGTCAGCTGGCCAATCAGAGCAGACTGCGCTTGTCGGAAGGATGGACTTTGTAGAAAACGAAGCGTTTGAGAGAGGCGGGGCATAGAGGACTTACAATAATGTACAGTATTTGAAAAATAATGTTTTTTTTTAACATTAAAGCATGTCAACATATTCTGTTACACCAAATACACAAAATAATGATCTTTAAAAAAAGCATCATATGACCCCTTTAAACTAAATTTGTTGGTTGAACTAATGTCGCAAAGTCAACAGATTTCTAATCTGTTTAGTGCTGCTAGTGGCTCTCAAATGAGACAATCCACTCTTAAAACCAGAAAGCCAACGTTAGCAAACTGAATATGTCATCATTCACAAAATAAAAGAAAACAAGACAGTCGAAGCTAATATCCACTATAGCACCTACATGAGGCAATGCTGGGAATGATTAAAAGTAAAAAATAAGAGTTACAAAAAACTTTCATTACTAAGATGTATTGTAAATTTTCTGCTATTGTCAATATTTGTAGAAGAACATAGAACTGAATACTGATTAATGAACAAATTAAATACTCTCTACTGTATATAGATTTTTGCAATTCCCATTCAGATTGAAACCGGCTTAGTTTGGTATAATAAATCCTGTCTGTGGTGTTACATTGTTTGGTAGGTTGTGTAACATTTTGATTGTGGCCAGTTATTGAGCAACGCAGTTGTCACTCTGTGATATTTTTTTACATGCTACAGTTCAGTGGCAGAAGCTGTGATGAAAGAGACCATTTACCGCTGCTAACCTTGGCATTGTATTATCTAATACTGGCCAACAAAGAGTGACACATTTTCTCCTAGTTTGAAAACACTTTTTTTAATTTGTTCAGTTCCCTGAAAATATCAACTGAATGCTGAAAACCTAAACTGACACAAAAATCACCCATTGAAAACCCCTTCCCATTTCTCCTTCAGGCTGTGGATGTTCTCATAAATTCCTTAAACGATACTGAGAAGGTCAGGGCTATAAGAGCTTTACAACCACACATCAATGGCATCTACTGCATCATCTTAGTTCTGATGTTTGTGGGATGTGATTTCGGTAATCCACAGACTGATTGCTGATGTTTCAGGAATCCATTAGGAGACAGAGCTTGAAAATGATGACCACATTTATGACAAAACTGTCATGCAGTCACCAGACTCAACCATCAAGAATATCTCACCACAAACAAAACTGAAAAAAATATTAAACATTAAAAGCTCTTTGAGTCTTCACCAGAACTTACACCAGATAGTTTAAAGGCAAAATATTTAGACCTTCGACCCTGGTAAAAAAACAACAACAGCATTTCACTGGGTCAAAGTGTACCATGTAAAAAATACACATCTAAAAGAAGTGAGCCAGTACTGAACACACATTTTTCATAACATCTGGTTGCTGTGTAATCAGAAAATAGTATCAGAGAGGGACTGGGTAACCGTATAGCTCAGCCAAACAAGTTCAACAGTTGCCCAATTTCCTTTGGGCAATAGTCATTATGCAAATGATCCTGCATTTCCCAATAACTTCCTGACAAATCATTTGTTGAGGTTTTACAACTTTTCCATGTGCAAACATCAAAATATCTTCTTTTGAGGGAGATTATTATTGGCATTATAAGTTATATTTTTCTGATCTTATACACTAAAATGTAACTTTTTTGTATTCAAGGGACATTGGTTTTGCATTGGCAGGCACCATTCATATCTTCTTTAGAAAATTTCAAAATTGAGTTGTCATGCATGTTACTACCTTATTTATCCTGGCAGAGGTGCATCACTATCGCAAGAGATGGCCACACACATCTTTTTCAAGAAAATTAGAAAATTACAAAAGCATTCCTTAACGATATTCAATCTAAAAGAGAAAATCTGTGCCGAAGTGTGTTCCTGACAGAATTCCATAACGGGCACAAAAGATCTGTCCAGAGGGAGCTTGTCAATGAGAGGAGGCATTCTCAAAACAACGTGTACAACAGGGTGGATTCTTATTTTCATATGACACTGCTCACTGGAAATTAAAAAGCCCCTTTTAGTGGGAACAGAGCTGCGGTGCTCTCTGATCTGAATGGATGTTAAGTTCAGAAGGGCAAAAATGCAAGCAAACCAAGCAAAAAATGCTATACCGTCAGCAGCATGAGCAAACAAAGTTTACACTCCATTTGAGCATGTGTCTGTGTGCATTTTTTCCACTGCAATAGACTCTTATAATGATGAAACACTGAATGATTTACAGTAAAACAACACAGAGCTCACACAACAGAAATATAAGATTATGTTTCACGCATCTTTTTTCCTCAAGCGAGGTGAATGAGAGAAACTTAATACTCTATATATTTAACATCTGACCACAGGACACTGTTGGGACAAAAAAGAAGGCAATTTAAGCTTTCAGGTTTACAGAAAAAAAAAAAAAAGAGAAAAAAATATTATATATATATATATATATATATATATATATATATATATATATATATATATCTACATTTTGTTTAAACATTCAAATGCCAAAATACATTACAAAATGTACTTAAATTGGCAAGAAAATAAAATTTGGGTAAAAGCAAAATGTGTTTATATATTTACACTATATAAAATAGACTTTTTGGCCCAAATCGGTTCAGTTCTGCCAGAGTTACTCTTAATTCTGATATAAATCATCTTAGGTACCAATCACATGCTAGTACACAAACCAAAATTCTATCCCTCCATATGTATTACAGGAGTGGGTCCAACCTGGTTTCATTTTAGGTAGCGATTTCCCTGACTTGATTAACTTGACCCTAAAGCAATGAACCATTTCTGGGACAGAATCACTTTAACGTAATCACGCGCTAACTACTCAGCCTTACTTATACAAATAGCATGCCTTCTCTTTTTACCCCTAATTTGAACACTGACATAAACACATGTATTTGATACAAGCTCATGTTCACAGTGTGACAGGACGCTGCTGCGATCAGCATGGATAAACTGGATTTAACTCTTTTCTGTGATTTGACCTAATTGCCACTTTAAATCCATCCCCACACACACGCACACCTTGCTGTGGGTTGTGAGTTTAAGTCAGGATACTTACTTCCAAGACCATCTGGCCGGGCTACTGTTCCCAGGAATTTATACTGGAAAACAACTCACCATGTCCTGGAACATCGACAGAACATTTAAAAAACAAACTCTCTCATACAAACCAAAATATTACTTGGGGAAATGCCTACTGAAGCTAATACCTGCAGAGCAACAGCGAGATGCCGGTTAATACAAACAAACAACATTTAATCTCCTCAGAAGTTTAAACGCAGATTATAAAATAATATCAAATCTTAAGGCAGTTTAGGTAAACAATGATAGGGCATGTGTATGTGTGCAAACTCTGTGTGACTGTGACAGAATTAAACAATTAGTTTCTTTTCAAATCAAGAGCTTGGGGTGGAGTAACCCTTTAATAAGGGAGACCTTATTTAAAATTGTTAGCCATTTTTGTATGATTAGGCATAATTAGAAATATTTTAAAACAATTTACATTTGAAGTCAAACTTATTTAAATGTTTGCCATACAGTGGCACAAAATGTCCATAACCGTATTTTTAGTTAACTGTAAATATAGCAATATATTGACCATTTTTAATGAAAATTCTGGAGCAAGAAATATATTATTTAAAACTACATAAGAGCAGTCTATATATTTATACAGTCTATAATATTATACATTGTTTTTTTTAATTTTACTATAGCTTGAGTTCAAAATCAAATTACAATTTAGAATCCTGTTTGCCGCATCAATTCAAATTAAATTTAAATTCAGGAATTCAATTTGAGTTTAAGTTCCAATTCATTTTTGAACTGTGCACATCACTGTTGAAAAGGGGGTCCCAGATTCTTTTGTCTCCCCCTTGTCACCTGAAATGAACTTCATTAGAAGAGACAGGGGAACAGTGCCAACGAGTGCATGAGTGATTTGTGTGAGCGTGCGAGTGTGCCACAGGAGAGGGAGGGAGCAGTGTGTTAATCTTCTTATATAACCAAAAAGCAGAGGGGCCAGCGACACACACACACACACACACACACACACACACACACACACACACACACACACACAGCCTCTGGAAACACAGACAGAGAGACAGCTGAGGTTCTGGTGCTAAAAGACTGCCAATCCTTTTAGTGTGTGCAGATAATGAACACGATTTTTTTTCATCCTCAGGCTGAACATGGATTTTGAAGTTGTTGTTTTTTCAATAGTTTGGTCTTTTGACTTGGAACAGGTTGTGCCTATTTTTCTTTATGTGTATTTGAGTAGTCATGATGGTCAGACTAGTCAGAGGCAGTTACTGTATGTGATTATCAAAACTTGTGCCTACTCAAAATGCACACAAGCAAACATTAAATGCAAAATAGGGTAAACATTTTTTAAATTTTTATAAATTATTTTTTTATAAAAGTTTTTATATTGTAGCAGTAATACACTCTGACAGCATTCTGTGAAACAAAATTTGGTTGTCATTTCTAAATCAATCAGTCTCTACATGCTTAACTTGCATAATGTAAAGAAACATATTTGAAGAGAGGGCAAATGTCTCTGTAAGTAAATGGAAATAAATCTCTATTTATTTTCCATTTTGCCCATCTCACATATAAAGAGGGTTCACCGTTCAATGCTCGACAACGCTAGTGCACACTGACACGTATAAATACTCACACACACACACACACACACAAATGCAGTCACACGAACACAAATCACTTTGGACAGGGCTGGTTCACAAGGGCCCCATCTCCTCATAGATGTCATTTTCACAGCCTAGTGAATTTCAATAAGGCTCTCTGGTAGGCCTGGTTTGCAAAACAACTTGAAAACACAATCATGCTGCAAAAAGCCTGATCTGAAAAAAAAGGAGTATAATCCCCATTTCCTCTCTTCGGTTATCTCAGCAGGGATTCAAGGTTACATGGCCAGGAAATCACGGTCTGATGGAAATATATTACATACCCATTTTTAATCATTTAAGTCCACTAAAATCAAGCCTTTGCTTATATATGTTAAAGTCGACATGAAATGAAAATCCATACTCCATCTATTTTCTACATGTACTGTATATTATTGTTAACAATTCATTCATGCATATATGACATTTTTTAATAGTTTGGCCTCAATATTTCACCAAATTATCATATCTGGATCTTTGAGCGAAAACAACTTAAACCATGCTCATGCAAGCTCATATTCATCTGCCTCCACTTTTGAATACAACGGCCACATCTCAAAATCCAGTCAACAATCGATGCATACAAAGTGAGCTATTAAAAAAGCTATTATTTTTTCTTGTTGTTCTTTTTCTTTATTTCTTCTTTTTTTTTTGATATTTGAATACATTTACAATAATTTTTTCATACCGAACCACATGATGCTGCCACACTTTCTATTCATCAAAGAAGAATCCTAAAAACTATACCATGGTTTTCACAAAAATATTAATCAGCAACTGTTCAACATCGATAATAATAAGAAATTTTTCATGAGAACCAACTCAATATGTTAGAATGATTTCTGAAGGATCATGTGACACTGAAGACTGCGTAATGATGCTGAAAATAAAGCTTTGCATCACAGGAATACATTTTATTTTAAAACAAATCAAATTAGAAAACAGTTGTTTGAAATATTACTGTTTTAACTGTATATCTTTTGCTCAAATAAATGTACGACCAGGCCTGTATATCCCTCTATGTATCCTCACTGCAAGAATCATTCAGGGCCAAGGTCAGTGCTGTTAGTGATAAAAATCTCTCAATAGCCTCAAAATCTGATAGATGTGACACTGTTTCACAGAATGTGGCTGAACTTCTGAGACATAATGAAACTGCACAAGTCAGCAGTGATTCACTATACCAGCACTGACAGCTGACAGACTTTGATGAATTTTTAACGACCTTTCACTGTCTGCATTAAAACCATAATATGATTAAACACTAAGGCAGCCCAAAATAATGTAAATATTGCAAATTTTCATCCAACTGTGACCAGTGGATCCGTTTATGTATCAACAGTGGACAGGAGCCATTACCTAGAAACACACACACACACAAGAGAATACACTGACCTTTAGGTGACTTTCAGGTGCACTGAAAAGGGCCCACAGGATGTGAGAGTAACAAGGGCCCATAGGACATGATCCCACGTATACAAATCCTGTCAAACTTTACATGCTTACACAAATAGGCCAACGAGGATGATGATCATTTACGTCTTTGCTCTCTCTCACACACACATGCGTGGTAACAAGGACCCATGAGGGTAAAGTGCCAGAGAGGAGGCAGAGCTACCAGAGAAAGACCTAATTAAGACTAATGAACAATGTTGTCTGGTCTCCTGCCTGCCTGAACAGATGGCAACTCGAGAACAATCTTATGCAGAGGTCACCGGATCCTCAATCTATTACCAGTAAATGCACAGTATTTTACACTCTCTGCACCTCATTACATACATACCTTTGATGGCTCGCAGAAAATGCACATTTCTGATCAATCACTTTAGTTTTAGCACCTGATATTATTTAAAACAGGTAAAAGGCATTTAAAAGTGACTTTTTGCAGCAAACTTGCAATGCCAGATCCAAATATCAACCTATAGACATACTAAATTCCCAGAGCAACAGTGTACAGAGGAACATAGGCAGGTGAGAAACTCTGTTAGTCTGCTAGTCTCTGTTAGGACATTATGGTTTTTATACTGTACAAACTGTATTTTCTATCTCCTTACCCTAACCCGACACCTAAACCATACCTCTCACAGAAAACTTTCTGCATTTTTTTATTTTCGTTGAAATAACCTTTTCTTCTTAGTTTTTTTTTTTATCAGTTGTGCATATTAGGGATTTATCTTACACATAATATTTTTTTATTTTCGTTGAAATAACCTTTTCTTCTTAGTTTTTTTTTTATATATCAGTTGTGCATATTAGGGATTTATCTTACACATAATGTTGTTAAATTAATGTTTAGTGCATTATTTCAGTATCATGTGCATTGCCATGATGGTGTTAAGTATTTGGGTGAATGCCACTGTGTGCACCTTCTAGTATTTTACCGTAAATGTTTTTTTTTTTTACAGTGTATAGGGAATAAAAGGTACGCAAACACACACACACACACACAAACAAGTTTTGTTTAAATATTCATGAAAAAAGTTTAATGCATAAAGTTGATTCTTTGAGATTGTTTCTGGAAAAAAGATTGTCAGGCCTTAAGTATCTGATTTCCAACAGACTCAGTTCTGATCCTGATAACAGTTCCTGTCTCTCTTTCAGTTGTTGATAATGCCTTGTTGTAACTTGCGCTATGGGTTCATACTACAATCATATTGTAGTCTTTTAAAGCAATGTAATTTATGCTTCACTAATGGTACCAAAATTTTCTGGGGGAACAAAAAAGAACAGGTCATCCCATCTGCCATCGTTTTGTCAAAAAGTTTGTCCTGCCCCAAACTCCACAAACACCACAGAGCCACAGTGTTTACATTCCACTTATTTATAGTTCTCTTTGAACACTAAACTGAGGTATATTTTTTGCATCCAGTGTGACAATTCCTAAGAAAATATTCAAATCAGTTGTGCATGATGTTCATTATCAATTTTATGCATTATTATTGTGGCAAATAAAACTACTGAAATCATACAAACTTAACACCACACTTTAAGCTGTAATTAAGTCTCTCCGGAATTAATGTTGTGATCGATTACTTCCATATAACAGTCAATGGGTTCAATATAGTAGCACAGGTTATTCTAATTACAATATTAAGAGCGAAAACTCAATAACATTCTGACAAGGAATCAATAAAACTCAGCAATTACACAAAACGATTACGCCAGACCGTTTTTCTTGTTTTCAAACGCACAAATGCATGTATGCATGCATGCACACACACACACACACACACAATAAGCAGAGATACAAAGATAAAAACACCCAGCACCGGTTATTCAGGTTTATACTGAAATAAGTCTTTGAGTGCCCCTTCCGAATTGAATCTGTTGTGAATCAGGACCTGGAAGACTTGCTGTGATAAATGGAACCATGAATTCTGCTGTTTACCAAAAAATCCTGAAGGAGAATGTCCGGCCATCTGTTCGTGACCTCAAGCTGAAGCGAACTTGGGTTCTGCAGCAGGACAATGATCCAAAACACACCAGCAAGTCCACCTCTGAATGGCTGAAGAAGAACAAAATGAAGACTTTGGAGTGGCCTAGACAAAGTCCTGACCTGAATCCCATTGAGATGCTGTGGCATGACCAATGTGGCTGAATTACAACAATTCTGCATAGATGAGTGGACCAAAATTCCTCCACAGCGCTGTAACCGACTCATTGCAAGTTATCGCAAATGCTTGATTGCAGTTGTTGCTGCTAAGGGTGGCCCAACCAGTTATTAGGTTTAGGGGGCAAACACCTGTTCACACAGGGCCATGTAGTTTTGGATTTTGTTTTCCCTTAATAATAAAAACCTTCATTTAAAAACTGCATGTTGTGTTCACTTGTGTTATCTTTTACTAATATTTAAATTTGTTTGATGATCTGAAACATTAAAGTGTGACAAACATGCAAAAAAATAAGAAATCAGGAAGGGGGCCAACACTTTTTCACACCACTGTACAGTATAAAATAAATAAACATACCCCTGTTATTATAAACCTACACACATTCAACCCTGGTTATTCGGGTTTGACTGAGTACCAGTGATTCTAGAGAGCACTTTCACTGATAGTCTAATCTTTGTCCATTTAGAATCCATCTGAATACTGGCTGCTTTCAAACACACAACATGTGGGCATTAAAAACACACACTTGTAATTACAAAAGCACCATGCATGCTGTTCTCCATCTGTTAGTGTGATCCAAAGGGCATAAATGGTATGTTCTGTAGATTGGGCACTTCAATGTAGTGCTGATCCTAAACAATTACTTCAAAATGCTCTTCCAAAACAAATGCTCTGGGGTGTGTTTCCCAAAAGCAACTATCATTGCAAGTTCTGTCATTACCAATAGAGTTCAATGAAACTAGGGACCATAATTAGTTAGCTAACGATGGTTTTGGGAAATGCACCCATGATCCATTTCTAATAAAAAAGGATAGTTCATCCAAAAATAAAATACGGTATCTGTCATTATTAACTCTGCATCATTTTGTTCCAAACCTGGATGGCTTTCTTTCTTTTGTGGCACAAAAAAAAGATATTTTAACACTTCCCAATTAGGTTCCATTTGTTAACATTAGTTAACTCATTAGTTAACATGAACTAACAATGTAAAATATCCACAAGGCATTAAGTTCAACATCTACTAATGCATTATTAAATCAAAAGTTGTATTTGTTTATATTATTTATTGGACCTGAAATAACATGAACTAACAGCAGTTGCATTTTTTAACTAATGATGAGCAATACATTTAGTTAACGTGTTAACCTTATTGTAAAGTGTTTGAATAATTTTGGGAACCAACCCATTTTGGTGACCACTGACCAAAGTACTGACAAGAAATGCTATAGTCAATATACTACTTCTTGAACTGCATTTTTTCAAGCTTACCACTGACATTATGGAATATGCTAAGGTTTTTAATGCTTTATTTAACATCACAACTCACATAAATGGAATACTCAGAGTCATATACACAAATGATTATGTTTTGTCACTGGTCTCCATACAAACCAAAACAATGTGTTATTCCTATAAGCTGATTTGATAACACTTTATTTTAAGGTGTTCTTGTTACCTTGTACTTACTGTTATAATAACAATAAATTATGCAGAATTACATGCAAGTAACCCTAAGCCAAACCCTAATCCTAACCATGTACTAAGTACATGTAGTTAATATATATTACTCAGTACTTAAATGTATAATTACACTGTAACAAGGACGCCTTAAAAAAAAGTGTAACTGCCTATTTTTATGTTATCAGTGCATTTTGGTGTGCATGTAAACATGCTCAATGACATAATTTTTACTTTAGGGTTACCTATCCCTTTTTTGGTATGAGTCCAAATCATGCATAGAGATTTCAAGGTAACAAGTAGTTACAAGTAGTTCATTAACATCAGCATTTGCTCAACAATAACAGCGACTCTTTTGTCTTGATGTAACAGACGACATAAAAATGTGCTCTGAATGACTGGTATTTCTGACCCCTGCACCTTTCAACCCTCCAAACCTCTCACTGTAGAGGATGAAGCCCTCAGAGCAAACACATTGCTCTAAATGGAGCTCAGCCTGTATCTTCTTTGCACACACACACAACTGGTGAAGACAGGAAGTGAGATAACACTGATTATAATCAAACAGAAGCACCTGAGACTGATTTATAGCCACAATAAGACTAACAAAGAGCAGAAGGACCTTCTAGAAGATCTATTCTTATAAAAGTTTGCTACTGCTTCTTCACACAGATGCATCCCTCGTACATAGAAACGCAAAAACCTGCACCATCTCAGAGAAATATGGCATATTTGTACACATTTTGTACACTTTCTGAGTGCATGAACAGGTAGACACACCAAGAGAATAATTATCTAATATCTGCAGCACTATGTCTGTACAGGTCAAGCTGAAGATGATTCTCTAGCCTGCTGTGAACCGTCTACTTCATTATGGACAAGCATGTGACTGTATTCTTGATTTGATTTGGATACAAGATCAGTGTTTTTCTTTACGGTTTCCTTCATACTCTTCACACCGCTTCAAATAAACATACAGGCATTTTCGACTATGAACTTTAACCTTTAGCATGTTTGTGATGTGCCAGGGGTCAAATAGCTGCTGATTCTCAGTTACCCACACTGTCTTGCTTCGTCACCGGATCACATATCTTCTTCTTACACACCCGTACACACACACACAAATATGCACACACACACACCAGATTATTGGGTCCTAGCAGGTTTTACGGTTACTAGTTAAAGTACAGAGGTTGTCTCATATCTGCTTATCCTTTTGAATGTTTTACTTTAGTAAGCCAGCCACTGTGTCAAATAAATTACAAACGGCACCAGCATTACCTCAAACTACCTCCGTGTCAACACACCTGGAGCAGATTAGGACTAATCCTGCAGAAATGTGTCCATCAATAGAACAGCACTTCAAAATACTGCAGTCTGATGGTCACCTACAAAAGCCAAAACTATCAGGGTCTTGCTCACATTGCACACACTGTAAATTGTAAGGATTATCAGTCAGCATTAAAAAAAATAATAATTTTAATTATATATATACAGTGTTTATGTGTCCATCAATAGAACAGCACTTCAAAATACTGCAGTCTGATGGTCACCTACAAAAGCCAAAACTATCAGGGTCTTGCTCACATTGCACACACTGTAAATTGTAAGGATTATCAGTCAGCATTAAAAAAAATTATAATTTTAATTATATATATACAGTGTTTGAAAGTATTCAGACCCCCTTAAATTTTTCACTCTTTGTTATATTGCAGCCATTTCCCAAATCCAGGTGTGAAAAACTTGTTGCCTCTTTCCCAAAAAGACTCATGGCTGTATTCGATCAAAAGGGTGCTTCTACTAAATACTGAGCAAAGGGTCTGAATACTTAGGACCATGTGATATTTCAGTTTTTCTTTTTTAATAAATCTGCAAAAATGTCAACAATTCTGTGTTTTTCTGTCAATATGGGGTGCTGTGTGTACATTAATGAGGAAAAAAAATTTACTTAAATGATTTTAGCAAATGGCTGCAATATAACAAAGAGTGAAAAATTTAAGGGGGTCTGAATACTTTCCGTACCCACTGTATATATACATATATACACACAGACACACACACAGGTGCATCTAAAAAGTTTTTTTTGTGTAACTTATTTCAAAAAGTGAAACGTTCATATATTCTAGATTCATTACATGTAAAGTAAAACATTTCAAAAGTTTTTTTTGTTTTAATTTTGATGATTAGAGCTTACAGCTCAT
>NW_015505206.1:1299918-1301051 GCF_001515645.1 Sinocyclocheilus grahami | reverse complement strand
TTTGGGCTTCAGGTCAAGCATGTTGGCTGGCCAATCAAGCACAGTCATATCATGGTCAGCAAACCACTTGGAAGTGATTTTGGCAGTGTGGGCATGTGCTAAAGTCCTGCTGGAAAAGGAAATCAGCATCTCCATAAAGTTTGTCAGCAGATGGAAGCATAAAGTGCTCCAAAATCTCCTGGTAGACGGCTGCATTGACTTTGGACTTGATAAAACACAATAGACCAACACCAGCAGACGTCACGGCACCCCAAATCATCAATGACTTCGGAAACGTCACACTGGACTTCAGGCAGTGTGGATTCTGTGCCTCTCCAGTCTTCCTCAAGACCTTGATTTTTAAATGAAATGCAAAATTTACTTTTATCTGAAAAGAGGACTTTGGACCACTGAGCAACAGTCCAGTTCTTTTTCTCCTTAGCCCAGGTAAGATGCTTCTGACGTCGTTTCTGTTTCAGAAGTGGCTTGGTAGCCCTTTTCCTGAAGACGTCGGAGCGTGGTGACTCTTGATGCACTGACTCCAGCTTTGGTCCATTCCTTGTGAAGCTCTCCCAAGTGTTTGAATCAGCTTAGCTTGACAGTATTCTCAAGCTTGCGGTCATCCCTGTTGCTTGTGCACCTTTTCCTACCCAATTTCTTCCTGCCAGTCAACTTTGCATTTAATATGCTTTGATAAAGCACTCTGTGAACATTCACCCCTTTCAGTAATGACCTGTGACGTACTCTCTTTGTGGAGGGTGTCAATGATTGTCTTCTGGACCATTGCCAAGTCAGCAGTCTTCCCCATTATTGTGGTTTCAAAGAACAAGAGATACCCGGAATTTATTCTGTAGGGATGGTCATTTAATGAAACTCAAATGTAAATATACTAATATTTTGAGATACTGGATTTTTGACTTTCATGATCCATAAGCTCTAAACATCAAAATTAAAACAAAAAACTTTTGAAGTGTTTTTCTTTACATGTAATGAATCTAGAATATATGAAAGTTTCACTTTTTGAAACAAGTAAAAAAAAATGTTTTTTTCAGATGCACCTGTATATAATATTTTATATATATAATTTTTTTCACTTTAACTTGTTTCATTTATGCAAATAACAATTTAATATGCTTATATTTAATTTAAATATA
>NW_015505206.1:1262919-1299626 GCF_001515645.1 Sinocyclocheilus grahami | reverse complement strand
TTTACACACACACACACACACACACATATATATATATATATATATATATATAATATGTTTTTGTAAATATTATATTATAAACATTTTATACTTATATTTTTACATTATTGAAAAATATAAAAAAATATAAAAACAAAATATTTAAGTATTTTTGCTTCAACACTTTTGCTTTAAAATCATTCACAAAAAATATATTACATTAAATTTTACACACATATATATATATATATACAGTATATACAGTGGTGTGAAAAAGTGTTGGCCCCCTTCCTGATTTCTTATTTTTTTTACATGTTTGTTTTTTTTTCTCATTTTGTCTCTCATAGTTGAGGTATACCTATGATGAAAATTACAGGCCTCTCTCATCTTTTTAAGTGGGAGAACTTGCACAATTGGTGGCTGTCTAAATACTTTTTTGCCCCACTGTATATATATATATATATATATATATATATATATAGCCAAATACAGAAATCTATAAAATACATTAAAAATAAAAAAAAATTCCTCTGTACAGTTGTATAATAATTCCTGCCATTGTGTACTATAATGATTGTTGGTTTCTTGATGAATTGTTTTGTTCTTCTTTTATAAGTCGCTGTGGAGAAAAGCATCTGCTAAATGCATAAGTGTAAAACGTAAATACTTTAATTGTTAATTTTTTCAAAAATATATTGGATGGAGTGCTTTAGCGATGTCATTGATTTGACTGTCATGATGCCAAAGAGCAGAGGTTAATTCGATTAGGTAAACGATGTAAGATTATTGTGACAACAGAGGCAGGTGAATCAACGTTCACATCAGCCACGTGATTTCCTTTACACCGATTAGCTTCTAAAGCATTAGCTTAGCCTACAATACATGTAGCGCAGGTAATCTCAGCTAATGTTCCCAAATGCTAACGTTCAGGCAGAGCTAGCATTAGCCTTAGTGAGAATTAACAGTCTGTTCAGCATTAGGTGTTTGTGTGCTGCAATTAGAGTAAGTACTGAGGAAGTGTAAACAGTGGCACATCTTCACTTCACTCAACGCCTCTCCACTGTTACAGTGTAAACAGCAAGGCTAGTTGCTATGACGTCTGAGGAATTAATCAATAGCATGGCCTGTATGGTCCACTGAAGCATACAAACATACAATAAGGGCCAATGATGACTAGTCACACCCATTTTTTATGTATTTGTGTGCACATTATACAATTTAGAGTGCCAATATATACACACAACCCACACACACACACACACACACACACAAGCAAATCATTTACTCTATTACCTGAGAAAAACAAAAGTAAAAGTGGACTCCACTCCACAGTGCTCATGAAAGCAGTTCTAAGGTCAGCTGTAACGAAAATAATCTGTAATCAAAACTGAGGACGGGGACATCAGAGAGTGAAAATTATTCGAGCAAACGCACTGTCCTTATTTAACACCACAGACTTATGGTCAGACTCTGCACTTCACAATAATCATTTCAACAAATCAGTATTTTTGTCTTGTTTATCAGTAAAAATAGAAGCAAATTTGTGCAATAATATATCATCACAAGAAATGAGATAAACAAATATATACTTATAAAAAGATTGGAGTTTTGAAAGAAAATAATACCTTTATTCAGCAATGATGCATTAAATTGATCAAATGTGACATCATGGTTTCCACAAAACATTAAGCAGCTCAAGTGTTCTCAATATTGACAATAATAAGAAATGTTTCTTGAGCACCAAATCAGCATATTGATTTCTGAAAGCTGACGTAATGGCTGTTGAAAATTCAGGTTTGCGTCACAGGAATAAATTACAATTTAAATTGTAATAATATTCCACATGATTACTGTTTATTTAATACATTTAACAAATAAATGCAGCCTAGTTAAACATTAGTGCCTTCAAAAACCTTACCGCAAATTAATTAATTTAATTCAATGAATTAAAATCTTAAAGAAAAACATTTGCAAGGGATTCAAGACATGTTTTCTATAAACAAGTCTTATTTTGCACTCTTTAAGGATGTTTACATATTTTTATACATTTTACAATTTTTTATTATTTTTCTTGCTAGTGTGTGTCTACAAATATCAGACATAGAGTGGAATCTAAAAGTGTAAATGCACAAAGCAAATCTGGAGTTTTTGTTTTGTTATGTTTTTATTTAAACCTGCTTTTTGAACATTTTAAATCAAAAAGAAAAAAGCTGTTTGATAATGTAAGAGTTGTGATGAAGAGGAAATATTTAAGATTCTGCCCTAAAGCAAAATGAGTCTGAAACTAAATTTTCAGTTTACGTTTTCAACTTTTTCCCCTTAAATATTTATGCTTATGATTTGTAATTTAACATATTGAACTGAATTTGAAAAATATAAGCATTTTTGGACATTTAGAGACCAACAGTTTAGCACATGCACACCTACGAGCAACAAAAGTGAGAAGTGTCTCCTCAGTTCCCCACCCTCCCCAGACCGTGCCAAGACCTAGAGAGCATTCCATTTTTAATTGGTGGGTGATACTCTCTATGTATTATGCAAAATTACACAGTGTGGTTGTAGCTTTTTTGAAAGAGCTATAGGAACAGGTGCAAATGTACACACATGCAAACAAACACTCACACTTACACACACACACACACACCTGCTCTCATTCCACCACTAAATTCTCATGTATGTTTTGTGCCTCCATATCATTCTCTAGTCCTCGCCGCTGGAAAACAATTTCAATTCTGCTCTCGCTGTGAGACATGAGATACTTTACTGTGATAAATCATTGATGTTTGATGCTGCAGGCATTCGTTCTCCTTCTCATGCCGTAACATTAATTTTTAATTTGCACTTTTAATCTAAAGACTGAGACCACTTCTCAACCCAGTGTTTAGTCCATCTTCCAGCCAATCGCAGTCTGTACAGGAGGATGTCAGTGCGAGAGAGCTGATTGGCTGAGCCGCACTGTCACCAGTACCAACAAAGAACTGATTGGCTGTTGCCGCACAGGACAGCACTCTAGTGTTGACCCGTTTACAGCAAGCCAAAGGAGAGAGATAACGAAAGAGGGATAGAAAGGGAGGGACAAATATGTAGAGAGGGATTAAACAACATGCATTTTATGAGCCTGGGATAAGAGGACTAAAAGAGCCCTTAAGCAGACCATGTACATACACATAATCAAAAGAAAGTTGATGCATTTCAAAGCATTATCTGCTTTTGGTGCTGTTTTAGTTATACAATAATAGCATCCAATCCAAACGGATGTGCCACAAATGGCACATCGCAGATTTCAACGTTAACTTTAGCGTGTTAAGTGTGTCTCCAATTTTTCCAGTTGATCATGACTTGTACTTGTAAATATGTACATTTGCAAGGTTAGTGAATGAAACATCAACACTTCTCTCAAAAGCTCACTATCCTTACTCCTTGTCTTTTATTCTTCAACATTAATGTCAATACCTCGGTACATGAATACAGTAAACATTCAGTAGCAAGAACACCCCTTCGAATTAATTGGATTGGTACTATTACTTAAAGGTAATTACTCCATTAAACACCTTAAGGCTTGAATTGAAACATTCATGCCCAACATCAGGGTCTGACCTTCGTGATGAACATAAAAGTTGATTTTATAAAAGCAAAATAAAACTGGAACTAAAAACTAAAACTGAATTAAAACTGAAATTTATCAACACTTCTCTCAAAAGCTCACTATCCTTACTCCTTGTCTTTTATTCTTCAACATTAATGTCAATACCTCGGTACATGAATACAGTAAACATTCAGTAGCAAGAACACCCCTTCGAATTAATTGGATTGGTACTATTACTTAAAGGTAATTAGTCCATTAAACACCTTAAGGCTTGAATTGAAACATTCATGCCCAACATCAGGGTCTGACCTTCGTGATGAACATAAAAGTTGATTTTATGCAAAAAAAATGCATTGAAATAGTATCAGAGATGTTGTGATGTTCGATTCATGAACAACTCATTCTTGTCGCATGTGGCAAAAAACAAAACAAAAAAACAAATCTGGCCAAAATATATTTTAAATATATGCTAACAATATGTTGTAAACAGTGAAGCTCAATTAAATATATTTTTGAAACTGAAAATATATTTAGTTTCAAACTTTCACATACCAAAATGTATTTTCAGGAGCGAGAAATACATTTCCAATCATACAGCAGTCTAAATTTAGGCTAAATGCAAATGTGGATGGAATAGCCTACATCCAAACTAGATTTATAATGATTTAATAATGTTTATATTATATCTATTTTAGTATGTTCCTTGCTGGTTTTTATTCAGATGTCTTATATGTTCATGTTTTTTAACAAGTTTTTCTTCAAATGTGACATATTGTCTTGATTTTAAATATATAAAAGTATTAAATGCTTTAAAAAATATAATTTTATTTTAAAATATTTAAAAATATATATTTTTAAAAAATGGCCAAAAAATATATTTACAGTACATAAATACATTTACATAAATATATTTTGAAATATTTGAGCAATTTTTAAAAAGAAAATATAATTCATTTGTCGTATGGGTTGTGTTGGATCTTTTCAATTAATTGTTTTGAACTGTTTAATATCCAAATTATTTTTTTGATGCTTAAATGATTTTGCGTTTATGAATCCTACTCCAGCCTCCTTTAGTGGAAGATTATCAGGAATAACAACTTTGAATCTGTCTATGAAACAAAGCTATCATACTGGAGTATAGCGTACTATATAGTGTTGTTTATACATGATAATTATACTGCGCTCTAAGCTGTCAGCTTAATGTGTTTTACCTTTATGAATAACTAAACATCTGTCTCTCACCGTCTTTCATTCTCTTTTTCTATGTGCTAAAGAGGCACTGCTTGGTTCGGTAAGCCTGTAATAGGCTTAAGCAGGACAGAAACACTCTTCTCTCTGCTCTTGCGCTAGCTTTATGGCCAGCCTCGCAACCAGTGATTTATTCTCAGGGAGAAAACAGAAAGAGTGAGAGAGGCAGAAACAAACAGACACAGTATATGGTGGACAGTGAGCAGTCAGGAGAGATTTACTCATTCAAGTCAACTGGAACAGATCTAAAACATTGGCCACATGCACACTGATGCATACAGAAATGAAACAACAGCAGATAAAAGTGACAGACAGACAGACAGACAGACAAACAGATAGACAGATAGATAGACAGATAGATAGATAGAGTCCTGGATGACAGGAAAATATTAAAAGCAGCTTCTTTAGGTCATCTGCAGTTTAGGTAAACTGACCACTGTATGAACCTGATAGTCAGATAAGCTACTCAGGACTCTGCCCTGAACTTTGACATCTGCTACCCCTCCTCCAGTCACCACCTTCTCACAAACATTTCTTATAAATGCTCATTTCACAACCATGACATTGAAATGAAGCATTAAAGATACAAGCTCAGAACAATCAATATTCATTGCTAGGAAATATTCCACCAAGATTCTACAAGTTCTCTACACATCGTCTATACACATCTGTACTTCTACATGTACTGAGTTCATATTTATATTTATACAAATATCCAGGCCACATCGTATTTAAATCCAAATAATTCAGCTAGATCTCTAAATACACTCCGCATTCCTACAGTCTTGTCAGTCGAAATTTAGTTTCACTTCACTGATCAGTTTGTTCCTATATGGGAAGCACTCATAATGTCTTCTGCTTTTTACCGCTCTGATTTAATCATCTGAACTTCGATTCTGCCTTAGTAATGTCACTCATCCTCTGCAGCACTCACTCTTTTAGGGTGAATGAATATCAAAAAAAGACTATAGGGTAGATTTAACAATATACAACAAGCATAGTAAACTGATTTAATTAGTATTAAAGCTTGAATGAAATTAGTGCACAATATGAATCTGGGAAAATCAATGCGTTTATCAAAATATTATTTTACAAACACAGTTAAAAATAGTAAGCAGCACAATGCAGCACCAAATCTGCATATTAGATTTTCTGAAGGATCGTATTGAAAAATCAGCTTTGCTATTGAAGGAATAAATTACAGTCTACAATATATTCATATAGAAAACATACTAAATTGTACGAAATATTTAGCACAGTTTTTACTGTATTTACTGTATACAGATCAAATAAATGTAGCCTTGGTAAGCATAAGAGACTTAAAAAAAAAAACAGTAAAAAAAAATTCTGACCCCAAACTTTTGAACGGTGCATCTACTTCCTAAATTTCAGCACGTGTATTTTCTCTGTTCCTTCCCCTTCAAACTCTCAGTAACTGTTTCTTATTAAAAGGAAAAATTAAACATATTCATGAACATGTTGGTGGTCTAAAATGAATTAAAACTTTGCCTAAAGACAAATCTAAATATAAAAAAAACAACTCAACACAATTTTCAGATGAACCACATACATGTATAAGACAAGTAATTATTGAATTCTATCATTTCTGTGGGTGTGTGAATCAGGGTATCTTCCGTCCAATCAATTTTTGTTTTAATATTGAAATCTGAAAAATGAAAAACGGCACATATTTCGTTTTTCAATTATTCAAACAAAATGAAAAATCAAGAATCCGGCTTAATTTTTCGTTTTTACATTCAGGGATAGAAAACGAATAAACAACTTGAATATTCGATCTCTACATGTGGGCGGGAATGAAACGCCCCTCTCTGCTAATTGGTCAACCAAACATTACAACATAATAATAGTCCTAAAAAAAACCTTAATAATAGTCCTCCGCTTCTATTGATTCTTAACATGTTTATTTCTACTACATTTTATCTCTTCATCAAACAGCCAGATTAATGAATGGCTTGACACAAACCATACTGAAGCAGAGCCTTTTGGCCCTAGGCATGCCTGTTTTATTATAGTTATCCACCTATCAAAATCTGTGTGGAAAAGCTGCGCGACACACTGCAGCACGGGGAGAATGTATTGTAGACAAGCACAGACAAGCTGCGTGTAAACGCGCTTCTGATCAGAATGTTATCCGATCAGGCGTGTCCTGGTCCAGAGGTAGTCGAGGATTTTTCGTTTTGTTTGAATAATTGAAAAACGAAATATGTGCCCGTTTTTCATTTTTCAGATTTCAATATTAAAACAAAAATTGATTGGACGGAAGATACCCTGATTGTGTGTGCCCTGTGGATATTATATAATAGATATGACTTTAGAGTGTGCATAAGTGGAGAGATAATTACACAGTGGACAATCAATAATAAAAACACAGCAGTCATTCATCAAACCCCCTGGGGACTGACAGCTAGGTGACTCTCAAATTGTCCTGTACATATAAAAGCAGAGAGGAATGGCTCAAATATGATCTGGTGACTGAAATCAATCACACTCTTTACAATGGCTTTCGCATCGGGTAGATATAGAAACTCAAAAAATAGCCAGCAGGGTGGTCTCACAAGGACAACATTTTTCCCTAAGGCCATTTTCCTGCTTGCATTCACACTGCCAGTATGAACTCTTAAAGGGGTCCTATTATGCTCTTTTACAAAGTCTTGATTTTGTTTTGGGGGTGTACTAGAACAGGCTCTCATACTAGGTTGTTCGAAAAACACATTATTTTTCACATATTTTATGTTATTACAACACCTCTCTCCCCAGTCTGGCATGAACGGCTCGAATAGTTCCTGTATCAAATGAGGTGAGCGTGATTTCAACCAGTACAACATATTCCTGGATCATCATTCCAATCAACCAATCAGAATTGAGAGATAACTTTTCAGGAAATGTCCGTTTTAGACTTACAATCAGGATTAGGTGCTTCTACACCCTTGTTAATCAGCTATCATTTCCCTCTGATGGTTAGCTGGGCCAGTGTGTGTGTTGTGATTGGTTAGCTGGGCCAGTGTGTGCTGTGATCGGTTAGCTGAAATACGAAATGTGCTG
Source organism: Sinocyclocheilus grahami (assembly GCF_001515645.1). NCBI lineage: Eukaryota > Metazoa > Chordata > Actinopteri > Cypriniformes > Cyprinidae > Sinocyclocheilus > Sinocyclocheilus grahami. Next base: position 1,291,750 of record NW_015505206.1, on the reverse strand, counting down.
TGATTGGTTAGCTGGGCCAGTGTGTGTTGTGATTGGCAGCACTCGGCGCCTGGTTGGGAAATATCATGCCCCTTACTATAGCCACCTGCCGAGCTTCAGTGTAAATATTGCGTCAAAATCAAATCATTTTGAGGGCGATTTAAACTCGGATGATAGTTCGTCTGCCTTGGGAAAGCTAGCGTGTCTCCGACATAGTGATAACACTCGTTGCCTTCTCTAGTGCAGCTTAACCAGGTCTCGTCCCATTCGTCGATCTTTGTGATATCACAAATCCCGGAAAATATGCGTTGTAGTCCAAACGAGTCGTTCGTTGTAGTTTTTGAAAAGTGATTTCTGTTAAATAAAATATCTCCTTTTGAAGTGGACTTTGAGCTTTGTAACTTTGCAGATCTTTTTTATGCTCAAACAGCAGCATTACAGACTAACTAAAGTTGAAAAAGCATAATAGGACCCCTTTAAGTGACTGAGCCGGCCGACAACAATGTGATTAAAGCACGGCATTCAACAACTGTAGGGTGGAGAAGTGCCTGGATTTCGGCATTGGTCCATCTATTGCAGTATCCTATGTTCAAGAAGTTAATTTGTGGAGTAAGTACATGTAAACTGTGTATTTACACAAATTTTTTCAAATAGAGGGGTCTAGTTTTCTTATGGTATGTATTCGGCCAATGGATATACACTTACGTCGCTGGTAGTTATTATGCATTATGCTTTTTTTTTTACTTTTACTAACCATTTTCCCCCATACTTTACACTCTTTGCTAAAAATAAAGCTAAAGGTGGTTTTCAAAGTGATGCCATAGAAGAAGCATTGGTTAACCAAAATACCTTTCAGTGAACAGATCAGAAAAGAAAATTTTTCTTTCTTAGTGTGAAGAACTTTTTAATAATCTGAAGAAAACATGTCCAGTGTCCACTATTTTGTGGAATTGAAATGTTCCATGGATGCTAAAAGTTCGTCATCATACCATATAGGCCAACAAAGAACATTTATTTTTAGGAGCGTATGGTCATTATTGATACAGCAGTTCGCAAAATTGATTGATAAAAGCATGGATGCACATTTGCATCTCCAAAAACATGAAAAAATGCAACACTTTGAGAGATGCAGTGGGTGTGGGCGACTCGAGAGCAAATGGCATGAGCATTAGAACTGAAGATCAAAGTCTTTCCTCTTTTACAATAAACACCGCTTCATTGGGAGTGACTGCTAACAGGCTTACATTAACCACAGCAGCTTCTCCGTTTCTCATCTGACGCTCTGTTATCTTTCTGTCTACCCGAGCAGCACAGAGCGAAATGAGCGCTGGATGGGCAGATGACAGTCAAGGTCAGTTAGCAGATCGTGAGAAACCCCAAAAAACAGATTATGTGTAAACCCCAGTAACAGACACAAAGACTGGAAGAGGAAGACACCAGCAAAGATGCACAGAGAGGGCACAAACAGAAAGTGAAAGCGCATGAAAGAGCTTGTTAAATATAGATTTAGAGGAAACTAAAAAGTAGAATGCACTCTTGCAGTGGTCAATGGTAAATATTCAGTTTAGCTGTTTTAGTGCTCAGAGATTTTAAGTGATTACAGCTTAGTTGATGTCCTTCACATAAATTTCACATACAACACTGAGCATGTTCAACTAAAGCTGCTCTAAAATGGCATAAATCGATGACAGTACTTGTTTCTGACTGAACAAGAATTGAGGAAACTGCTCCAGCACTCGCTATATTTCCATTACTTTCATTTCCTCAATATCTCTGACTTTTGATTTATTACGTGTTTGAACAACACAGCAAGTGCTCCATGAACATGCATATTGTATACACACCTCATGGCCAAAAGGATAAGGACACAAACATCTAGGTAATGGGTTTGGCAAGGCCCAGTGAATCTTTTTTTTTTAAGATTTATTTTTGCCGTATTATACCTTTTATTTAGATAGGACAGTAGGTCGACAGGAAGGGAAGTGGGTGAGAAAGGGGGGTGGGATCGGGAAAGGTCCACGAGCTGGGACTCGAACTTGGGACGCCCGAAGCGCAACGGCGCTACATGTCGGTGCGCTGCCCACGAGGCCATCGGCGCCGACAAGGCCCACTGAATCTTAAAGCTACAGGATACAATGACTCACTTGCAACTTTGCGGCAACAGTTTGTGGATGGCCTTTTTCTGTTCTGCACAACAAGCGAGGTCTATAAAGAAATGATTTAGAGAGTTTGAAGTGAAGAACTTGACTGGCATCCATAATGCACTACAAATAAACACCTTTGGGATGAACTGGAATGCTGATTACAAGCCAGATCCCATCGTCTACTAATGGTCATGTCTGAATGGTAGCAAATCCCCTCTGCTATAGTATATTAAAGGTAGGGTAGGCAATTTCGGAGAGGCTAGCAATAGCAAGCTAGCTTTGAAAGCCCCTCCTGGCGAATCATTCTCTAAAGCCACGCCTCCTCCAAAACACATGAAGACGCACAGGCAGACCAGCGGCTAACCAGCAAAACGATGAGAGACAGCATTGGTGAAGGGTTGAATGGGTTGGACTTTTTTCAAATACATTAAAAAAATCCTATCACTTCCAAACTTTTGAACGGTAGTATTATATATTAAATACTGACAAGACATAATGTGTACTTTTAGCTAGACGTTGTCACATGAACAGACAATCATTAACCACACTGATTTAAGCTGTATATGTTTCATTAAATTGAACCACAGCTCATAAGAGTCACAAATCCCACAAGACAAAGCATAAACACACAGGCTACACAACAACTCTCATCCCAGATCAAGACTGATTGGCCTTGTAATCTAAAGTCACTTCTTCTTAGTCATTTAGGGATGGTGTCACCTGTATGCTTATTCAAAGCAGAACACATTTAAAGCAGACCAAATGAAGTAAATGCAAGTCTTTCCTTGGAAAAGTTGCAATGAAGCACATGCGTGACTTTATGAACTATAGTATAATCGATACAATAAGCTTGCCCTTCTTTATGCATCACAACATAAGTACATGACAACTGATGTTGGTTAAAAAATGCGAACCATTAAGCATAGGCATACAATCCAGAAAAACTAGCTAAATGTGCTGCACAGACCTTTGATTCGCTCTCGCATTTCCAGGTGCTCGTTAAAGAAGAGCTTTCCAAGAAAATGCACAAATATATGTGTAACCAAATAAAAAACACAACTCTGCCCTCTACTTCGGTTTACAGGCCTTCTTTCAGCTCCCTCTGCCTTTCTATCTTTTCCTCTCCTTCTGTACACAGTGTGCCGGTCAACATGTTGAACACATTCCCTGCACAGCAATCACGTCCCAGCCAACCCTCTCAAATGCTGTGTGTCGACTGCAACAAGAGGGCATCAACCGCACAAACTTTGGCAGCACAGGGCAACCTAGGTTGTACAGTCCAGCTAAACAAACACACGGTGTGCCAACAGGGCTAAATGTTCAAATGCACCTCCAGTTCACTTATTTATGAAATATGATATTTCAACAGACCTGAGGTTTACCAGAGTTTCCCTTCTAATCTCACACCAAATCCTCTACATTCCTGATTTCTCACAGGCAGGGTTGGCCGAACAATTTTGCCAAGCATGTGTTTGACTTCCAGTCGTGGGAAGAGACACTAACTAAAGGCGTCTTTACTCAGCTGCTCTGTGCCTGCTCAAAATTCAAAAACGCAATGCCTCATCAAAGTCAAACTAAATTATGGCTGCTCAGACCCCTAATATCAAAGTATACAGTATGTAATTGCTGTGTAAATGCATTTAAGCTATCTCTGAGCATCATCTTCTGTGCCTCCTTTGCAGTGTTGCTTGACCCATACAAACTTATGCCAAATTTACGCTGCACAGGTGGCACAAAAGAATTTCTAAAGTAGCATTTAGGCTCCCAGACTACCCAAATAATGCCCCAAAAATTGCATCTTTATACACTACTTTGATTCTTAGAGTATACTTTGGTGGGTCAGAGCAGGCAAAATTTAGTCCGGCTTTTATGAGGCATTGTGTCTTTACACAAAATTTTGAGCAGGCATACATGAGCCTTAACTTGGTTGTGTAAAGACACCTTTATTAAGAGAGCAAGAAAACGATCTGTCCCTTTTGTCTGCAGGTGTAGAAATAGCAAAACAAACATTAATGGCCAAAGGTTATTTTATAGCACATTAAACATAAGCAATTAAAAACACTCAAGTTAATACATTTAAATAATAAATGAAACTTTTAAATAATACATTTTTACCTTTTATGTACCCTACTGAAAGAAACCAAATGGGTCGGCCTAAACCATATACAGATTTCTTGTTGCAAACACCCACAAATTTCTATGTTTGCCCCCAAATTTGTTTGTTTACTCTTTGTTGTCATGACAGGCCAGCTGTTTCCAAGCTTGTGTGGTCTTAAGTAATCACCTCCGATGCTAAATTACTGCCAACTGAAAACACATCTTAAAGTAAAACTAGTACGGCGTTAGATCAATGAGTGACTGACACTGGTCAAGTACATAAACACTTTACTTAAGCTCTTAAGTGCTCATCGAGAACCACATTTCGCCCGCTTGAGATGCAAACACAAACTTCATAAGCCTCCTCCAGTTGAGCTACAACAAAACACAAGGCACAAAGTGAAATAAAAGACGTATGTAATATATTCCAAACTGGGCTAAAAATCAAACTTAATTAATTTATGACATCACAGTTTGATGCACTGTAACGCTAGTAAAATTTTTACCAAATGCAACACGACTGCTAATGTATTATGTATTTCCAGTAGGCAATGCTTTATCACAACAAAATGTGACTAAGCAGATAGGCTGTTCCTTGTCATTTATTAATGCATACACAGGAATCGGAAGTCATGCATCAAATCCCTTCCCGAACTTCATATAATGATTCATATCTAACAGATATATGTGGTTATGTTATTGGTAATTAGTTACTAATGATACTTGCATTCAATAATTTGACAATGTTAAAGTGTTTTTAGCTATGAAAACATTGATTTGAAAGTCTGAGTGATTCCTGCATCGCACAATGTTACTGTAGCTATTTGATGACTATACACTCTAAAAAATGCTGGGTTAAATACAACCCAGTGCTGGGTAAAATAGGGACAAACCCAGCAACTGGTTTGTTTTGACCCAGCGGTTGGGTTAAATGTTTAACCCAACCTTCTGGGTAGTAACCCAACCGCTGGATCAAAACAGCCCAATTGCTGGGTTTGTCCCTATTTTACCCAGCACTGGGTTGTATTTAACCCAGCATTTTTTAGAGTGTACTGTCATTAATCACTCACTAAACTAGGTAGCCTGCAGTTTACCAATCATATAACTTCTGATTGAAACAAAATAACCTGTTCGCAAGATATCAAATAAAAGCCACACCAATAAGTGTAACACGCGATTAAGAACACTTTTTAAACATATTAAGAAGAGTTCAATTTGATCAAAATAATATCCACACGCAACTGAACAAAATAACTGAACGTTCGCGCTACAGCGCCCTCCTCTGCTCTGCGCATGCGTGCGAATTTTCTGCGACGATCCTTGATCAATTTAATTTCTACTCTGCCTCTGGTTACATGCGAGTCACAAGGCAATATGATACATTACAATACTACTGGAAATAATTGCAATCATGTCTAATAGTTTAATCAAGGGTTTGAACATCAGGAGGCGTTCACATTTACAGTAGCTAGTTCTCTGGTCATTTTCAACATGCGCTCATAATAAGCTTGCAGTTCAGATATAGTTCTCATTAATCACAAAATTACCACAGAAAACACACATTTTCTATCTATTAGACTATAGGATATAACACATCTAAAAAAAATACATAGGCTAATTAGCGGAAATGTGAGTTCTGTACATTTTAAAAAGCAATGTGTTCCCATTAATAAAATCACATAGGTACAACGCACATGTATAGGTTACACAGCCTATTTGATTGCACAAAAGCGCACGCATGCACACACTTGACACTGTTGAACGGAAACTAAATTGCATGATGGGAGATAAAAGAATCTGCTGTGGAAGATAATATCAAAGGGGAAAATAGAGAACATGCCTTCAACTTTCTTACTAGGGCAACTGCCCTGTGTGTCAGGGACTAATAAACTCAGATTCACACATTATAAAATACCCATTGCCCTTAACATAACGGTTAAAGCTCGTCTATTTAAATGAGCGTGCGCGTAATCTGCTTGTTTTCTTGCAGTGGCAGTCGCGTGGCCAAAATGAATGTGGCACCTCAAAACGGAAAGACAGTTCACAATTCCGCAAGAGGTATGGCTTTAATAACACACTCCTGCTTTATTTAAATCTCCAGTCAAACCCGTACTGTATCATGGCGAGTTAACTGTCTCAGTGTTTCAATCATTAACTCTTAACGTAATAAACTTTCACCCACTGAACCCCATTTGGCTCTGGAACCACGAGACCAAGAGAAGTGCTGCTTGCTGACAGCTCCGCACTATCACTCAAGTTATACCCTCATAACGGTCAATTCAACAGCCTAGCGAAAACATTCGCCCGGAGAGTGCGCTTGTTTTCCGCCGAGCGCTTAATGTGTCAGAATTAACTTCAAGCGCGAACCGGTCAAAGGCGCAGAAGTCTGGAGCTGCGTTCGCTGGACTGGAATGGAGTTGGAAATGTGAGCTGGACTGTCCGTGAGACTTGACAGGCGTGCTGGAGGGGGGCTGGACTCTCTGCCTGTTGATCCGATAAAAATAAAAAAAACAGGGTGCAAGAGCTTGGGGCTTGCGAAACACCGGTGGCAAACGCGCACTGTCTGAACTGAACAGGAACCTTTTAAATAAGAGCCTATTAGACATGTCATATATTTTGGAAGCGCTAAGAGCAACGTAAACCGCTTCAATTAAGCGTGAAAAGTCCAGCCCAGTGGAGCCTCAACAAGACCAACCGTGGACATTTGTTTATAAACAACTATGCTGTTAAAACAACAACATTTGCCATCGACAACCAGCATTTAAGACACACTGAAAGCGCACAGGCGCAAGAAACATACCTCGGCAGGTCTTCTCAGTCCGCTGTCGTTTCGCATAAAAGTGCAGCAAAGCTCCAGATAGCGCCTACGACCCAGAAAGGCAACCTTTCTGCCCCGTCTATCTCAACCAGCAGTGGGTTACGCAGTTTTTCATGTGCTTTCACCCCTCCTCTTGCTCGCTCTCTCGCGCTCTCTCTCTCGCGCTCGCTCGCTCTTGGCGATGTCCGATTCGTGAACGAATCGTTCGTTTGAGTCGAATCGCACTAATGAATCGTTTCACTAAATCCCTACAACGATTCTTTCACTAATCGGACATAACGGATCCGAGCAGTTCTCGAGTCAACTAATCACTGAATTGAGACGCTTTTGGATCTGTCCGATTCGTAATGAGCCGAGAACTGATGTACTGAAAGTAAATTCATTTTAAAAGAGCACAGTAGAAATGTTACAAATATATAGGCTATGCGTGTCATTTTTATCAAATATGGTTTTATCAAAACGTGAAAACTTTCAAGAGACATTAGCATTAATGTAACTGCAAATTATATTTAGGTTCTAAATTACTTTGTTTTTATGAGCCAACAAAAAACTGAACTGAGACACATAAAAAATGCCTATTTAAAAAGACTCCATTGAACCCTTTCGTTAATAAAACTTAATCAAGGTAAGTAGTTTATAACCTAAGTGGCTGTACTGGTGCGACTTAACATCAAGCTGAGACTACGTAGTGACGCAATTACGTCATGACGTAAGGAATCACTGCGCTTTGAATCTGTTCTTTTAAAGGAACTGTTCAAAAGAGCCGACTTGCGGAAATGAGTCGGACTTCCCATCATCTACTCTTTCGCACTTCTAACCGTCCGCTTCCGGTGTTGTTTCACTGGTGAGAAAGTCGCGTAGTTCTTGCGAGGAACTTAGGTAATTCGCTGTAGTTAAAAAGCCGTGCGCACTTTAATAAATGCGCTGCGGGCGGGGGTGGGGCTATGAAATATAAAGACGGTTAGGACTGCTGATTGGGCATGACTTGAGTCGAGGGACATAACGCAGAAACACAGCTGAACGTTGCTTTGAGCTGCTGAAGCGCGCGCACGGAGCTAAACATTATGAGTACAGCTCTAATGGAACTGACAAGGGCTCCCACGGATGCATAAAACCTGTAAAAACAAGGGAACTAAAACTGTGCATTGATAAATCCTGGAAATTCAGTTTTACAAAGGATGGAAACATGAGAATGTTTGGCTGTTATTCTCTGCTCAGAAATCTTGCACAGTTTTGTCTTGCATATCTTGTAATACGACTACAACTGTGAAATACGGACTTCCCATCATCTACTCTTTCGCACTTCTAACCGTCCGCTTCCGGTGTTGTTTCACTGGTGAGAAAGTCGCGTAGTTCTTGCGAGGAACTTAGGTAATTCGCTGTAGTTAAAAAGCCGTGCGCACTTTAATAAATGCGCTGCGGGCGGGGGTGGGGCTATGAAATATAAAGACGGTTAGGACTGCTGATTGGGCATGACTTGAGTCGAGGGACATAACGCAGAAACACAGCTGAACGTTGCTTTGAGCTGCTGAAGCGCGCGCACGGAGCTAAACATTATGAGTACAGCTCTAATGGAACTGACAAGGGCTCCCACGGATGCAGAAAACCTGTAAAAACAAGGGAACTAAAACTGTGCATTGATAAATCCTGGAAATTCAGTTTTACAAAGGATGGAAACATGAGAATGTTTGGCTGTTATTCTCTGCTCAGAAATCTTGCACAGTTTTGTCTTGCATATCTTGTAATACGACTACAACTGTGAAATCATTGTTCCTTTGAGTCGCTTCTTGTTTAGTCAAAGCGATTCACAAATCAAGTCAAGTCACCTTTATTTATATAGCGCTTTTAACAACACAGATTGTGTCAAAGCAACTGAACAGCATTAATTAGGAACATAGTGTGTCAATAATGCAAAATGACAATAGTAAACACTCATTTTTCAGCTAAAGACAGTTCATCATTTCGGTCGTAACGATTCATTACGAGTTGGTATGAATCATAATTATATTTTTAAAAAATGATACTGTAATCACAGACCTTTGGAAAGGTTATGGAATTGTATTGGTCAGAAAGTAAACCTTTAAATAGTTCAATAGTATATATTAATTAGCGGAAATGTGAGTTCTGTACATTTTAAAAAGCAATGTGTTCCCATTAATAAAATCACATAGGTACAACGCACATGTATAGGTTACACAGCCTATTTGATTGCACAAAAGCGCACGCATGCACACACTTGACACTGTTGAACGGAAACTAAATTGCATGATGGGAGATAAAAGAATCTGCTGTGGAAGATAATATCAAAGGGGAAAATAGAGAACATGCCTTCAACTTTCTTACTAGGGCAACTGCCCTGTGTGTCAGGGACTAATAAACTCAGATTCACACATTATAAAATACCCATTGCCCTTAACATAACGGTTAAAGCTCGTCTATTTAAATGAGCGTGCGCGTAATCTGCTTGTTTTCTTGCAGTGGCAGTCGCGTGGCCAAAATGAATGTGGCACCTCAAAACGGAAAGACAGTTCACAATTCCGCAAGAGGTATGGCTTTAATAACACACTCCTGCTTTATTTAAATCTCCAGTCAAACCCGTACTGTATCATGGCGAGTTAACTGTCTCAGTGTTTCAATCATTAACTCTTAACGTAATAAACTTTCACCCACTGAACCCCATTTGGCTCTGGAACCACGAGACCAAGAGAAGTGCTGCTTGCTGACAGCTCCGCACTATCACTCAAGTTATACCCTCATAACGGTCAATTCAACAGCCTAGCGAAAACATTCGCCCGGAGAGTGCGCTTGTTTTCCGCCGAGCGCTTAATGTGTCAGAATTAACTTCAAGCGCGAACCGGTCAAAGGCGCAGAAGTCTGGAGCTGCGTTCGCTGGACTGGAATGGAGTTGGAAATGTGAGCTGGACTGTCCGTGAGACTTGACAGGCGTGCTGGAGGGGGGCTGGACTCTCTGCCTGTTGATCCGATAAAAATAAAAAAAACAGGGTGCAAGAGCTTGGGGCTTGCGAAACACCGGTGGCAAACGCGCACTGTCTGAACTGAACAGGAACCTTTTAAATAAGAGCCTATTAGACATGTCATATATTTTGGAAGCGCTAAGAGCAACGTAAACCGCTTCAATTAAGCGTGAAAAGTCCAGCCCAGTGGAGCCTCAACAAGACCAACCGTGGACATTTGTTTATAAACAACTATGCTGTTAAAACAACAACATTTGCCATCGACAACCAGCATTTAAGACACACTGAAAGCGCACAGGCGCAAGAAACATACCTCGGCAGGTCTTCTCAGTCCGCTGTCGTTTCGCATAAAAGTGCAGCAAAGCTCCAGATAGCGCCTACGACCCAGAAAGGCAACCTTTCTGCCCCGTCTATCTCAACCAGCAGTGGGTTACGCAGTTTTTCATGTGCTTTCACCCCTCCTCTTGCTCGCTCTCTCGCGCTCTCTCTCTCGCGCTCGCTCGCTCTTGGCGATGTCCGATTCGTGAACGAATCGTTCGTTTGAGTCGAATCGCACTAATGAATCGTTTCACTAAATCCCTACAACGATTCTTTCACTAATCGGACATAACGGATCCGAGCAGTTCTCGAGTCAACTAATCACTGAATTGAGACGCTTTTGGATCTGTCCGATTCGTAATGAGCCGAGAACTGATGTACTGAAAGTAAATTCATTTTAAAAGAGCACAGTAGAAATGTTACAAATATATAGGCTATGCGTGTCATTTTTATCAAATATGGTTTTATCAAAACGTGAAAACTTTCAAGAGACATTAGCATTAATGTAACTGCAAATTATATTTAGGTTCTAAATTACTTTGTTTTTATGAGCCAACAAAAAACTGAACTGAGACACATAAAAAATGCCTATTTAAAAAGACTCCATTGAACCCTTTCGTTAATAAAACTTAATCAAGGTAAGTAGTTTATAACCTAAGTGGCTGTACTGGTGCGACTTAACATCAAGCTGAGACTACGTAGTGACGCAATTACGTCATGACGTAAGGAATCACTGCGCTTTGAATCTGTTCTTTTAAAGGAACTGTTCAAAAGAGCCGACTTGCGGAAATGAGTCGGACTTCCCATCATCTACTCTTTCGCACTTCTAACCGTCCGCTTCCGGTGTTGTTTCACTGGTGAGAAAGTCGCGTAGTTCTTGCGAGGAACTTAGGTAATTCGCTGTAGTTAAAAAGCCGTGCGCACTTTAATAAATGCGCTGCGGGCGGGGGTGGGGCTATGAAATATAAAGACGGTTAGGACTGCTGATTGGGCATGACTTGAGTCGAGGGACATAACGCAGAAACACAGCTGAACGTTGCTTTGAGCTGCTGAAGCGCGCGCACGGAGCTAAACATTATGAGTACAGCTCTAATGGAACTGACAAGGGCTCCCACGGATGCAGAAAACCTGTAAAAACAAGGGAACTAAAACTGTGCATTGATAAATCCTGGAAATTCAGTTTTACAAAGGATGGAAACATGAGAATGTTTGGCTGTTATTCTCTGCTCAGAAATCTTGCACAGTTTTGTCTTGCATATCTTGTAATACGACTACAACTGTGAAATCATTGTTCCTTTGAGTCGCTTCTTGTTTAGTCAAAGCGATTCACAAATCAAGTCAAGTCACCTTTATTTATATAGCGCTTTTAACAACACAGATTGTGTCAAAGCAACTGAACAGCATTAATTAGGAACATAGTGTGTCAATAATGCAAAATGACAATAGTAAACACTCATTTTTCAGTTAAAGACAGTTCATCATTTCGGTCGTAACGATTCATTACGAGTTGGTATGAATCATAATTATATTTTTTAAAAATGATACTGTAATCACAGACCTTTGGAAAGGTTATGGAATTGTATTGGTCAGAAAGTAAACCTTTAAATAGTTCAATAGTATATATATAATCTCCTTTGAGCTTCAGCAAATATATTATCTATTATTAATTTAGCAAGTGTGGGTTAAAATGGGCTATAATATAGATACTTATTACGCAAATATAATACTATGATAATAGCCAGAGGTAAATCCAGTGGTGTTGTTTAGGCGTTTGCCACTGAGCAGACTTCATCTTCATCTGCTCAGCACTTTTACGAACATTTCGTGAGAAACGGACAGATCTTGAGGGAGATTCCTTTTTTTTTTGGCAGTGTTGCGACCCTTTTTTCTCATGTCCTCGATCCGTTCTTCGAAGACGGAAAAAAACATGTTCGATTCGATTCTGAGTCAGGCGGAGAGCCGCGTGTAACCCGGATCCAGGCTGGACACGCACGCAGCATGCGGAGAGAGGCCAGCTGGGATCAAACGGCTGCGGCATGAGTAGGGTCAAAGCATGTTTTACGGGTTAGACGAGATGATAGAGAGCATATATGTAGGGACATGCTTCTGATATTTGACTAAAATCGCACTAAAGTCTTATTATTAGCACCTTGAAGTAAGTATACAAATAAAGTAAAGGAGCAGATTTCTTCCCCTTTAAGTGTCTTTTCCTCCCATTCTCTCTGCAGACTCATTCTTTATGGGTTTTAATTAAAATTGGTGCAGTTATTGCATTATCTCCTAAACACGTTAATTAAATGAGTGTTCAGTGCAGCCGTATTGAATAGTTGAATATTGCTCCCTGCTGGTTAAACAACACAATTACAGTCACAGCCATGAGGATTGGGCTCGTCTCACTGCATACTGTGTAGTAGACAAGCACAGGGTGTATAGTTGAATTGTATTAAAAATATATAATTCAAGGTAACACACTCACAAATGCACATGCAGCACATACTAGCAACACTTCAGCATACTTTAATTCACAAATAATTGTATATCAAAAAGGATTTACTGCTGCTACTTTATAGTATGAGATGTAGTTAATACAAATATCAACTGCATGTGTGTGGTCAATATTGTATAGGAAACACTTTGTTTTTACAAGTAAATTACTGAGACGCGAGCAATGAGCTGAAACGCACAGTTGCCCTGCACAGCTCTTCAGGTGCAGCTGATAAACAACCTGCATTGGATGGACTCCATCTTGGCAAGATGAAAACTTTGATTCAGCATATTCTCTCTCCCAGAGAGACACCGCTGAGGGGGGTTTGTAGAATCAGAGGGCATAGATTTAGTTTTCATTGACGATAAGTGGATGTGTTTGTGTCCCTTATGTTTATCTAGACGTGTATATTAATGCAAGGCATATTTATACATGTATCCGTTTTCTAGGCCGCAGGAGATCTCTGTTGATATTAAAGGAATCACCCAAAAAGTGAACGTTTACTCGCTCTCAGGCCATCCAAGATGCAGTTGAGTTGCTTTCTTCATCAGAACAGATTTGGAGAAATTTATCATTACATCACTTGCTCACCAATGGATGCTCTGCAGTGAATGGGTGCCGTCAGAACGAGAGTCCAAACAGCTGATAAAAACATCACAGTAATCCACAACACTCCAGTCCATCAATTAATGTCCTGTAAAGTGAAAAGCTGCATGTTTGTAATAAAGCAATCTATCATTAAGGTTTTTTTAACTTTAAACTGTTGCGTTCGGATAAAATAAGATCCATAATCCTGCTTTTATTCACATCCTCTTTCCCTTCAAATATTAGCATGTTCATGCAATAACTATGTATTCATTAATACCACAATGCAGAAATATGAAGGTACTCATGAAAAGCCAATGTATTAAATGTCAGAATCAGTGCAGCTTCGCAGAGGGCTTGCCAGGAATAAAATATACTTGAACTACAACGACTGTAATGCTGTATTATGGATTTGGGGGTGGAAAAAAAAGCTAACAATACACAAATAAAATCCTGATTCCTTTCCAATTTACATAAGCATAATGGAGTTTAAACGAATAAAATATACTTGAACTACAACGACTGTAATGCTGTATTATGGATTTGGGGGTGGAAAAAAAAAGCTAACAATACACAAATAAAATCCTGATTCCTTTCCAATTTACATAAGCATAATGGAGTTTAAACTGATTTATTCTCAGTCCTCCTGAGTCACCGGTCTCCACAAGTGCAAACATTTGAAAGTATAAACCCCATTACTGCAAACCTAACAAACAGCTGGACGTCTAATCAAAGAACCTTGACAAAAGGTCAATGCGCAATGTCCAATGCGAGATCTCTCTCTCTCTCTATCTCTTTTGAACCTTTAGAGCAGAATGGCTGGGGTAATGACAGGTAGACGGAGAGAGATAAACACTCGGTAATTACCATTTGTGTGAAGGCAGATGAGATTCGTTTAGGAAGAATGACCTTTAAATATCCACTGAAACGTAACTTAATCGCTTAATTTTGTTCCACTGGGTGATAAAATGCCCCCACAGAACAACTATTCGGGGCCATTTATTACAGGAAGACCATGTAAATGCCAGTCCTGATTTCGCTAACTGTAGTATATGTAGTTCTTGTCATGTTTATTATTAGTACTATTTTTTTCACATTCAAATGCGTGGTCAGACGTGGTGCTATTTGAACGTATACAGTCTGAACATACAGAATAGCTGGCTCTGAGAATAGCGACATACTACCATTCAAAAGTTCACGGTAGGTGCGATTCTTTTTGTTTTTCAAAATACTCAGGGCTCCATTTAGTAGATCAAAAATACTGTGAAATATTATTAGAATTTAAAATGACTTTCTCCATTTTAATGTTTTAAAATGTAATTTATTCCTGTGATGGCAAAAGCTAAATTTCAGCATCATTACTCCAGTTTTTAGTGTCACATGACCCTTCAGAAATCATATATGCTCATTTAATGCTTAGGAAATACTATTATCAAAGTTGAAAACAGTTGTGCTCCTTAATATTTTTGTAGAGACTTTTTTTCAGGATTCTTTGTTGAATCCAAAACATTATATTTTTTTTGTAACACAAACATCTTTACTGATGCTTTAATCAATTTAATGCATCTTTGCTGACTAAAAGTTTTAATTTCTTAAAAAATATATATTTTACCGACACCTATTTTTTTTTTATATATATATACTGTATATCCCAGATAACTGAAGAAATGCATCAAGGACACGAAGAGCTGATAACTGTTTCTCATCAATAATTAATTGTACAATAAAGTGAATATACATAGTGCAGTGTATATATAATAGTATACACACCATAAAGTGAGAGTGGAAGGACAGATACACAAAGTGGGAAACAAACTGACAGACGTTTAAAAAGTAGTTACATAATGAAGAAACAATTTTCCATCATATTTCCGTTTGAAGTGCTACCTTACATGACAACACAGCAGATCAGTGAATTAAAGAATGAAATTATAAATATGTGTGCGTATTTGTATATATGTGCATGTATGTGTGTCTCTAAAATTCACCATCTATTTATGTTACTGCTTGCTCGGTGCTAGATTTTTCGTGCTATCCAAGTTGGCGCATTAAACATCATATTGGAGACACAATAATATGGTGCAAATATCACATTTGCTCATCTGTGTAATGTATATTCATATATATTTATCATCTTCCATTCACTTCCCAAAGACATCCAATAAAAGAGTAAAATATTTTTCATCAACATTAAAATACAGTATATTCACGTGAACCAGAAGCTAAAAGGGACGTTATAGACCTGCATGCACAAACTTACTTTACAACTTATGATCTCGCCATAAATGATACTTCTGTACCAATCCATTCCATCAATACTACCGTGAAGTTTACACCCCTTCTCACTCATTTCCAAAGATCAACATAAAGAACAAAGAATTCACTGGCCCTATGCCATGCTAACAGCTCAAAATATGTTTCATGTTTGCTAACACCAGTGGACATTCAATGAAATACAAGTCAAAGGCTATTTCTATTACAAAAAAAAAAAACCTTGGGCTACTATACAGTCATGGCCAAATGTCTGTGATTAAACATGTTAAAGAGCCTTAATATTCACACTTACATTGACAAAGGTAAAAAAAAATCTAAAAAATTGCCTTGAAGGCCTCACATTCCTACAAAAAAAGGCAAAGAATAACATCTTAACCATTGAATATTGATACAAGGATGAAAGGTTCAAATTTTAACGTGTTTGCACACTTTTGGCTATGACTGTAAAAACAGATGAGAAACAAAAAAAAAATGGCTCGTAGGGAGAAAGCAGCTGTAACACCTAAGCGTTATGTACATGATTATTCAATAGAAATAAAATTAAAAAACACTAAAATTATGGAAAACTAAGCATTTCGGCAGGTATCCATATCTGAGACTGTGGAGGCTGCAAACCCTTCTCTCATTGGCGAGGGATGATCAGAGCTCATCTCCATGTCCAGAGTGAGAGATTCTGGAGGGAAAGTGGAATCACAGGATTAGGAGACTAATTGAATGTCTGCAATGGATATTGAGAAAGCTGTTTTGTGACTTACCCAGTGGTCCTGGGTTGGCCTCAGCAGCTTCATTGTGCATGAGAGAGTCGAGTGTACGAGGGGACATTGGGAACAAATCGCTTGTGTTGCCAGAGTTAGTCCTGCAAAAGAACGAAGGCACACATCAGACAGGACACACAAGCTACAAATGAACCGTCATTAATTCCAGCTTCACATACAACCGTTATGATTTAGTAAGGTGAGAGTTCATTCGCCACCTAATGAGTTAACCTTCACTCTAATATTTGCATATCAACACATTTTGCACATTCCCACACTCAAAGTCATACACATGAGCATCACTTGGGAACTTAAAAGGATAGTGCACCCCAAAATGAAACGTCTGTCAACATTTACTCAACCTTATAGCATTCCAGACCTGTATGGCTTTCTTTCTACTGTGGGACATAAAAGATATTGTCCACATTATAGGTAAGTCAAAGGGCTCCAATGTCATCAGAGGTTTGGAACCACATGAGGGGAGTAAATTATTATTATTATTATTAGTGGCGTTTTTAGGATGGGATAGTGAAAGGTCCACAGGCGGGATTCGAACTTGGGACACCCGAAGTGCAACTGAGCCATATGTTGGCACGCTGCCCACAAGTCTATCGTTGCCATCATGAGGGGAGTAAATTATGATAGAAGTTTCATTCTGGGGAGAACCTGTCTCAGTCATGTGTTAGAGGATGTTGAAACAGCAGATTCAACACAGTGCGCTCAAAATGTACATTACTACATAGCTGGCATGCAGTGATGTAATGTGGATCTGTAGTTGCTCGTTCACTTTTTTGCTTGTCAATAACTTAAGCCGTAAATGCTGTGATTGAGAAATCTATATTACAACATGGAAAAACTACTATAATAATAAAATTACATTCATATGTAAATACTTTGTGAGAACACACAGCTACTTTTGAATGGCATTAACAGAGAAAGATGCTGACATGCACTTATATCTGACCCAGTCAATGGCTTTCTGCTTGGCTGCCCGTTAGTTTTACCCTGGGGAAATAATTACTAGCGGTCAAAGTTTGCCTGTTTGTTAACACTCCAAACCACTCATATGGGCAGTTTGTTTTGGTAAAGCAGTATTTCCACTCTAACTCTTGTTTGCGTTGAGACAAGCGTAGGAAGGGTGAACAAATAAAACAACTTCAGAGAAGCTGAAGTCTCAATCAAGTCTGTACTAAAAACACTAGCAGTGGTCCAGAAGTTTGATCCAGCGGCAATGGAAAAGGCAAGAGTTCCAGATACTTGTGGGTAAGATACGCGCTCACGACACATCAAACGATATTACAAATGCATCGAGTAAATTATTATTATTATTATTAGTGGCGTTTTTAGGATGGGATAGTGAAAGGTCCACAGGCGGGATTCGAACTTGGGACACCCGAAGTGCAACTGAGCCATATGTTGGCACGCTGCCCACAAGTCTATCGTTGCCATCATGAGGGGAGTAAATTATGATAGAAGTTTCATTCTGGGGAGAACCTGTCTCAGTCATGTGTTAGAGGATGTTGAAACAGCAGATTCAACACAGTGCGCTTAAAATGTACATTACTACATAGCTGGCATGCAGTGATGTAATGTGGATCTGTAGTTGCTCGTTCACTTTTTTTGCTTGTCAATAACTTAAGCCGTAAATGCTGTGATTGAGAAATCTATATTACAACATGGAAAAACTACTATAATAATAAAATTACATTCATATGTAAATACTTTGTGAGAACACACAGCTACTTTTGAATGGCATTAACAGAGAAAGATGCTGACATGCACTTATATCTGACCCAGTCAATGGCTTTCTGCTTGGCTGCCCATTAGTTTTACCCTGGGGAAATAATTACTAGCAGTCAAAGTTTGCCTGTTTGTTAACACTCCAAACCACTCATATGGGCAGTTTGTTTTGGTAAAGCAGTATTTCCACTCTAACTCTTGTTTGTGTTGAGACAAGCGTAGGAAGGGTGAACAAATAAAACAACTTCAGAGAAGCTGAAGTCTCGATCAAGTCTGTACTAAAAACACTAGCAGTGGTCCAGAAGTTTGATCCAGCGGCAATGGAAAAGGCAAGAGTTCCAGATACTTGTGGGTAAGATACGCGCTCACGACACATCAAACGATATTACAAATGCATCAAACTGAAGTATTTTTGGGCTACTCAAAGGCATTTACAAGTTGTTGATCATGTCTAGTATGTCAGGTTGCTGGCAAATTAAACCAGGCTTTGTTTATTTTATAGAATCAATACCTTGATGTGTGTATTTATTTGCTAAAAAAAAAAAAGATTATTTTTGTAATTTTGGTTTGTTTAGAGTAAATCAAAACAGTAGAGGGATGAATTGCACATCAAGTTGCAGGCTGCCCAAGAACAATATTATCACTCTTAAAAGCCAAACTGGGCACATATTACATTGAAAAGAGTTACATTCTGTTTATGATTGCATTATGAAAAATGGTACGAGTTGTTAGGAAGCCGGTGTAAGCGTTTTTCCTGAAACATTTTCTCATGCCAACAACATTACCAGGACCAATCTGGAGAACTCACTGTCCAAGATGAAAGAGCACTTTGATAAGACTGCCAATAAAAGTTTAAGCCAAGAACTTGTTTTCCCCCCTGGATCACCAAAGGTCCCGACTACCTTCCAAAATCTCAAGCAAAAGCTGGATGATACGGTCCTATATTACGGGGAAAGAATCTCTCCAATTTTTACACTACATTTGTTCAGATTTTGGCTGGTTCTTTAACCCTGAGTCTCGCAAAATCTCAGTTTGGTTAAACAGCTGCAAACCATCTGGGGAAATAGTTAGTACCAGTAATAGTTAGTACCAGGTCGATTCTACAAGTGTAAAGGTGTCAGTTACTGTTCAATCCCTTGTCCTAACAACAAAATGTGAATGAACTCTGAATACTGAGCACAAAAGGGTGCAGAAAATATTCTTGTCAGGGTTCAGTTAATCCCTGTTGGTAGATGTCAAACTACACCATTTGCAAAAAGCATCTTTTTCCATTTACAGACAGCCATTCAGAAGTAGCAGTGTATTCTGAAACTTTTCGCAAGCAAAACATAAAATCACAAACAGCTAATATGATAAAACTGTATTTTTTTTTGTCTTATGGCAACAGAGCCATGGGTAATATAGACCTCACCGATTTAAAAATACAGTGTGATGCATGCATAAACAGTGACAACAGTTATGAGAGGATTTGCTCCATACAGTGAAGTCGTTTGTGTGGTTGTTGGTCAGTTTTCTTGTCTTCTCTCCCTCCCCTATCTTACCACATCCAGGTTATGAAACACCCAGAAAGCCCTGGAGACAACGTCTCAACATCTATAAACAGCCTCTCTATTAATATTGCCACTAAAACTGTTGTATTGCTGTTACCAGTGTTACTGTTAATGCTGTTGTTTTGTTGATAAAAACAACCACTAATTATCTATAATTATCAATTATTATCTATCTATAAATGTAACTTGTAAATAACATATTATTTTTTTATTTCTAACAGGTGATACTGTTTATACTACTTAATGCTTTTTATGCTTTCATATTTGTTGTAAATGAGGGATTTGCTGGAATTGGGTTGAAATAGTGTTTTCATCATATTTGTGATACATTGAAAGTTCCTGTAGACACTTCTTGCTTACCCCAATCGGGGCCAGAATAAGGGTCACATGAGTTTCAGTTTTCATCAGAAACAATTTCCTCCACATTGTTTAACATACAGAGGAAGCAAACCATTTATATACCAAAACACTCAATTCATAGCACTTCTATGAGGGGGAAAAAAAGAGAAAACTAGAAGATGGGAAAAGAAATTAATAGGAGAGAGAAGGTGACCCTTTCCAAAGTGTGAAAATATTTTGCATACTGATACAGAAAAGTTAGCTCGTGATCTTAGAAATGAAGTAGAAACTGCAAAAAATATTCCCTTGTCTATAGAGGAACTAGTTCACCGACACAAAATAGAGATTAAGAGACTTATGAAACAGCAATCCTAACTTTTACGGTCACATCAAGTTTCAGTGACATCCAGATCTCTTGTTATAAATGGATGAAGTGAGTAAACAGAAACCCTCGGTCAAGCTCTAGAGATGTTAAAAGGAAGAATCTATGTTAGCAGACACCTACAGGAGTGTTTGACCACAAGCGTTCATGTCTCATTCACACACATGAAGCAGCTCCCTAGTGCCTACCCAGGGAAGCCGTTTCCAAGCAGCTCACTGTCTGGGAAGTCCATGAAGACGGAAGGACACCTATGAAGAGAGGTCAGTTTACAGCCTGCCTAACACACACACACACTCACGCTCACATACATGACCTCTAGTAAAATCCAAGCCCTCTACAAACACAGAAAGCATTCGTGATTCAAGTAGGACTGAGTTTGAAGCAGCTTTTATTCCATCCAAATGTTTTTGTGTAGCCAAGCTTGTTACCTAACGTACAGTAATTGGCGTGCAGTTTGACGTGTTACAGTTTATTATATACTATGTCAATAAACATGGTATCACAATGTAAAACTGACTGTCTCATTATTTTAAAGTCAACATGAACATTAAAAACCCATTTGGTGTGGTTTTAGAGGCAGATCAAGTTGTATTTGGAATGTCTTCGACAAACAAAGATTAACAAGACAAACATTTTTTTTATGTGGAATACAAAGCATGAATTGTGCAAAATATTGTTCAGGAACATATTAAGGTAAACTGTTCATTTGTACTTTTAAGTGGAATTTTTTAAAATAAAAATTTAGATTTTTAAAATTAGATTTAAATATTTCACTTCATTTTTTTTAAACTGAGAACTGAAAATCACATGGCTGCAAAGTATTTATACAACAGTTATCCACAAGTCACGTGTGCTTATACAAGTAAATGTAAAAAGCCTGAGCCTCCTTTAATTAGCTGTTTTGTTGATCATGTGTAAGACTTTTCTAAAAAAAATTTTTTTAAAAACATGGTTTCTCTCTCTTTCTCTCTTCTTGTGCAAGATTGTGGTTTAAAGGATGCTGTGAAGGGTCCTTGGTGGATTCAGTAGTAGCTACATCCCTGATCCATGAACTGAGAGGAGTACTTTGCATGTGCTCCTGCCTAAAGAGTCACCAGAGATTTCAAAGTTTACAAGAGGACCGAGAGAGAAAACAGAGACTCCAGCAAGGTCAATCATTCACACACATACTAAAGAAAGAAATGCTACTCACGGGGTGACACAGATGAACTTGGTCTTCAGGTAAGGCTGAATTACTGAAAGAACAACAAATGACTTTGTGTTACTAAACAAGGAGAATTCATATTTTTCAGGTCTTCAGTGAGCTTTTGTCATTAAAAATCGGTTTCTTTTCTTAGAGGAACAGTTCACACAATAATGAACATTCAAACTCGTAAAACGGTTTAAAGGATGCTGTGAAGGGTCCTTGGTGGATTCAGTAGTAGCTACATCCCTGATCCATGAACTGAGAGGAGTACTTTGCATGTGCTCCTGCCTAAAGAGTCACCAGAGATTTCAAAGTTTACAAGAGGACCGAGAGAGAAAACAGAGACTCCAGCAAGGTCAATCATTCACACACATACTAAAGAAAGAAATGCTACTCACGGGGTGACACAGATGAACTTGGTCTTCAGGTAAGGCTGAATTACTGAAAGAACAACAAATGACTTTGTGTTACTAAACAAGGAGAATTCATATTTTTCAGGTCTTCAGTGAGCTTTTGTCATTAAAAATTGGTTTATTTTCTTAGAGGAACAGTTCACACAATAATGAACATTCAAACTCGTATAATTTTCTTTCTTTTTTTTCAATACATAAACAAATAAACTTAAGTCAGAAAGTAGTCAATGTAACGCTTGTGAAACATTCCAAGTCTTCTGAAGTGTCACATGATCCTTCAGAAATCATTCTAATATGCTGATTTGGTGCTTAAGAAACTTTTAATAGCAAAATCAATGTTTAAAACAGTTGTGTTGCTTAATATTTTAGTGAAAACCATGATATATTTTTTCAGGCTTCTGTGATGAATAGAAATAACTGCATTTATTAGATTTTTTTGGAACACTGAGAATGTCTTCACTGTCAACTTTTGATCTTACTGACCATAAACATTTGAACAGTAGTTTAACTTTAAAATTATCAATGTTGAATACAGTTGTTTTGTTAAAGTTTTTGTGGAATTTTTATATTTTTGAATTAAAAATAACAATTTACTTGAAACAGTTTTTTATTTTATAAATTGAATGTGTCCTTGCCGAATAAAAGCATCAATTAAAAAAAAAAAATCATCTTACTGACCCCAAATTTTTAAACTGTAACATGTCTAACCAAAGATTAACGTCATGCTTTTGCATTGTCTCTAATCTTACTCTTAGACAATTTCCTCAGAAGCTGAAAGTTTCTGGTAAACCACACCCATTCAGTGCAAATACTAAAATAGTCATTTCCACAATAAATGAGACAAACTTTGCCAAGTAACAGACAGATGTGCCGTTATTCCAAGCCAGAATGAACTATGTTCCCGCTAACACACTCACCACATCCAGGATCAGGGAATTCGGTGTCAGGCTGGGCCTCGGGGCGGCAGTACTTGCCAAACGCCTCCTCCTTGGGGATATCAGGGTAGAGATAGACCAGTGGCGAGACGAGGATGTTGGTGGCATCCATGATCTTGTAGCCCATGATGATCTCAGCGAAAGACATACTGTTGAGCTGCTGCTTAGTGTACGGTTCAACCGACTGGATCTGGGTCTTACCTGCACATACATACAGGAGCACGAATGCTTCACATATTCCAACTACGGTCAATTTCAGTAGTCGAGACAAAGCCAGAGAAATTTCATGATTGCCAATACCAATTTTGACATCACAAGAAAAATGTAATAAAATCATTTGTTTACATTGGTTCCAATGTAGAGATCATTTTGAGAAGTCTTATGCCAACACACACAATATAATGTACATAGAAATTAGAGATGCACCGATTGCAATTTTCTTGGCCGATTCCGATTTTTTTTTTTAGTGTGATCTACCGATACCGATTTTTGCCGATTCCGATTTTCTTTCTAAGAACTATAATTGACAGCATATACAAACAAAAATCTACTTTTCTTCAACGCAATGTTTTATTTTCATAAAAAAAACACAAGTAAAAAGTCAGTAATAAAATAAGAACAAATAAAAAAAATTGCAAACAATGGCACAAATAAATGCAATAGAATAAAGAGAGCTACGAGACTAAGTTTTTCAGGTTAAGTACGTTTTTATTCAGTTAAGAAATACTACAGAAATTAAAGTAATCAAATGTAAAATAACACATCCAGTGTTATTTTACATTTGATTACTTTAATATCTGTAGTCTTCATTGTAAAAATTAAATACAGATTAATGCTTACCATTAAAGTTATAAAACGTATTCAGTCAAGAGCAGAAATTTATTTTCTTTGTCTTTTGTTCTTTGATTAACATGACAGACAGCAGCAGGAATATTGGACTGCGGTCCCTTTAAGAATTTATCCACGGACCCAATATACTGTTACACAACATCCGCTCTCTTTCTCAACTATTTAACGTTCCAAAACTGACTGTGTTTAACTGGATACTCGCCAAGACGGTCATTTTGACAATTTATTATGTATTTGAAAGTTTTAGCGCAGTTAGCCATTCATTTTGGTATTTGTGGCTCACAAGCTGTTTGAGACTGAGCGCAGCTTGTGCGCTCCACTAATATAGATCAGTGGTGGTGCGTGCGCGTTTGGTATAAGTGCGAAACCTGCAGGAATTACTAAAATAATGCGCAATACAAGCACTATTTAACCGGAGCGAATGAGATGTGTGTGAGAGAGAAGGGGTCTTCGGAGAGAAGAGAGCGAGAATGCGCAGCTGACGTTATTGCCTGTGCCGCTGGTAACAAAACGGATCGGCTCGAAATCGGAAAGAAGTGAGACTGACCGGCCGATCACCAATCCGAACCAATCCATGAGGAAAATTATCCGATTCCGATCCCTGGCCGATCGATCAGTGCATCTCTAATGGAAATGCATTTACCATTGATGTCCTTCTCGACCCAGGTGAAGGTAATGCCTCCCTCTTTGCTGCTTTCACTGAAGCGCAGCAGGAATGTCCCAGGAGGCTTTGGGCTCAGGATTGCCCTCTCTCTTTCTTTACTGATGAAACACAAGTAATACCTAACACACACACACACACACACACACACACAAAAGCTCGATATATCCACCGAAGCAGTGATTGATGTAATGAACTATGAATACTGCATGAATGCACACAGCAGAGTGCAGCAGGAGTTCTCACCCTTCATTCCATAGAGCCAAAATATATTTCTTCACTAGGTCGATAATGTTGTCTAGCCACACCCAGAATGAGAAACCTTTTCCTGCCATGTTTTCCTGCAACACACAAACACAAGCACAAGCACAACATATTTAGGAAAGAAACTGGATCAGCTGGTCTGATCTGCTCAATTTAAAACAGAATAGGGAACAAATGTTTGTTATAGCAACATACTTTGCAGAACTTGGCCCATGTGATTTGGCAACCAGAGTAGTTTACACAAGGACCTACACAAAGACAGAAATGCACAATTAAACAGAGATTCATGGCAACATTAACAGTATCATTTCAATCACATCATTTACAATAATATAACATTTTCTTAAGAAGCGATCACTTATCACTATACAATAACATACAAGTACCAACAATAGTATTGAAAAAAAATTGGACATCCTGTTAAAATATTTTTTACATTTCTTACACAAGTCACAAACTGGTTTCTCTTCCCCTTTCAATAAATATGAACGAGTGGGTCTTGAATGTCCAATACAACATCTTTATACACAACCTGGACATATCTATTGTCAAAATAGTAATTGCTTTTCAATCACCTCAGAGTTTGTTGTTTATGCATTCATTGCATTCCATTTGCCATTTATTATTAATGTACAGATTCAATATGTTTTACATCAGATACTGGAATAATACATTCTGTTATTTCCAACTGAACAGCTTCCTTAGCCACTTTATCTGCCTGTTCATTGCCAAACCAATCCCATATGGCCAGGTATCCAACAAAAAATCTTGTTTATTTAAAGAGTCAAATTCTTCTAGAATGCTAATAATTGTAGGATGTTCAGTTTTCAAAGACTGAAGTGCTTGAAGGCAGGACATCGAATCTGTGCAAATTAAAAAATGACGTTGTTCCTTTTCTATTTGTTATAGAGCTAAAAGTAATGCATAAGCAGTGAGCTTTGTCTAGGGATACTCCCGCCAAAAAATCTCTTGAACCAATCACTACTACGGCAGACATGTTCATCTGTCTTTGATCCAAAATGAAGACGTATGTTGCCACCAAAATATTAAGCAGCATAATGGCAACAAATCAGTATATCAGAATGATTTCTGAAGGATCATGTGACAGTGAAAGCTGGAGTAATGATGCTGAAAATTCAGCTGTGCCATCACAGGAATAAATTACATTTTAAAATATATTAAAATAGAAAACAACTATTTTAAATTGTAATAATATTTCACAACATAACTGTTTTACTGTTTTTTTTAATCAAATAAATTCAAAGTCAAATCTTGCTGACCCAAACCTTTAAACGGTAGTGTATAAAAAAATGCAATATTATCAAAGCCAAATAAATTATGTGATTAATACTAATAAAACCACTGAACAGAACTAAAAATTCTATTTTCATATTTTTAAATTGACAAATTAGTAAATCAGCATAACAATTTGAGAGAAAAGTTAATATATTTCTTCATTTTGTTTCTCTTTTTTTGTCAGCGTCCTCCAACTTATTTATTTACAGGCTTAAATGGAAAAAAATTTAGATATTCAATACTTTTTAACTCCACTATAACACGCATACCCAGAAGTTTCTCTGCAAGTGTGGTGAGCTGCTCGATGGTAAGTCCTCTCTTGGTTGTGGATGAAAACTGCCAGCTGAGCACCTCAGCCACCTGATCCCACGTTCCTACTGGAGGTTTGGTGAAGAAATTCACGTTCTGTGAAGACAGAGAGAAAGAATTCTCAGTAACTTACACAAGTTCTTGTGATAACAGTAAGTACGGCTCACTGTGGATTCATTTCAAACCTTAGGATGGTTGGTCAGCATGTTGTACCACAGGATGGACGCCCATGCGTTTGGCATTTGACAGATATTAGAGATGACCACCACTGGGAGAGAATGTGTCTGCACAGAGATAAAAGACATTTACATATAATCTAGAATAACAAATCCTGCTATTTTTGTACAGCTTGCTCAGTCGGAAATCTGAGACTGAATAATTCTCAAGCAAACAGAGCCGAATGGCTTAATTATCTTGTTTAATTAACCTGCTGTGTGTGTTGGTATTTTATGTGACCCTGTTGTGTCCATCCACAGGAAACGAATGATTTTGCATGTTCTCTTATCAGCACATAATAGGCATGTAGGCAGCACTGTGTGCGTTTAGGGGTTTAATAAGTGGCAGATCACCCAAGGACACGCTGCCTGGTTACATATTCATATCCTCCCACTGCTAGTACCATGACGACAGCCTATCACAATAACCTTATTGGATTTCAGTACGCTGAATCAATCAACAGCAGCAGCAGTGTGATGGACTTAATCGGTACTCAAGAATTTAATATTATTATCATCTTTGATTTGATAAACAGCCCAACAGGACAGCACCTTTGTGACAGGAACCCTGTCATGATAAGACATGTCTGACATTTTATTTCATTCTAAAATACTGATAAAAATGAAAGCGTCATTTTTAAATGAACTAATCATTTAAGCATCCAGTGAGTGTTGTTTATGGATGTGGTTTTTCACCTCAAGGTCGATCTTTAGTCCTTGGTGGTAGACCTCGGTCTCAAACGTGATCAGATGCAGTTCTTCGGTCACTATCAGAGACGCCTGTAGTTCAGAGGGCAATGGTCAATGTTTACACTGACTTCTTCACTAGAAACCCTAGTGAAGAAATCAAATGAATAACTGTGGCATAATGCTAATTATACAAAGACATACGTCACTGTTGGTTCGGCCTCCATTGCCACATCTCTGCTCTCGAAGAGTCTGAAAGAGAGAAGAACAAATCAGGGCTAATTCAAGCAACATTCAGCCAACAGCTGATCTAGCCTTCTTGAAGCTTGTAGGGCAGATTCAATTAACTGTTTTTTTTAATGAATAAAAATATAGTAAGTAATTTACTGTAGAAATGTAAATGTGATTCTTCAACTTTATGTCCCAGGGGTTGATTTTTATGAAAATAAAAATGTTTTTTAAATATATCTTTAACATTTTGTAATTATTTAAACACCTTTTATGCTTAGATGCTATGATGAGCTTAACAAGAAGTGAAATAAATCTACTGGGTGATTTTTATTTTTTTTGTGTGTGTGTGGGGGGGTGGCACTTTACTTTTAGGTATCCTTGTTACACATATTACATGTACTGTTATAATTACTATTACTTACTATTATAATAACAATTAATTATGCATAATTACATGCAAGTAAACCTAAGCTAAACCCTAACATATAATAAGTACATGTAATTAATTAATATTACTCCGTATTATCAGGACACTGTAACAAGGACACCTTAAAATAAAGTGTAACCTTGTTTTGTTTTTACACAAATGATGACTGTCTCAGTCAACCATCATTTTTGCCTCTAATAAAAGTTCAAATGTTAGTGAACATGTGTACGAAGAAAAATATATCACTAAAGAACATGCTTGCGATTAAATATATTCAATACTGGACATTAGGGATGGGCGATATCTTATCGTTTCCGATATACCGGTAAAAATTCTCCACACGATAAGAATTCGTCTTCCCGCGATAATAACGATAAAGTCTAGTTGTTGACATATTTCTGTGAACGACTGTGTGGAGTGACATGAAGAAAGGCGGACGTGAAATTGAGCTGCTTTTGCGACTGAAAACTACTGCGTGCGACTATGAAATAATATTTAGGAGCACCTGTGCGACTGACCCGGTCAGCATATTTGTGTTTGCGCTGAGGGAGCTTCAAAGGTTCTAATGCACGTACGTGTTTCTGCAGCTTTGAGTAATGCATCACAGACGTATCCTCTCATTATAACAAACAAAGTGCTGACGGGGTGTAAATAAGATATTCATTGTGCAGTGTAGAGAGCTTCATCGATTATAACGGAGTTTTGTGAGATCGGGATAAACTAAGATGAGTGGCAGCTTTTAATGATTATTAAGGGAGTTTGCAAATGTGATATTGATTTCATACAACAGTTCATTAAACAAGAAGTTAATATTAATTGACTTATATTGTCTGACAACAACACAATTGCCTTATTTTGCTCTATTTCATCAACGAAAATAGTTGTTTTTTTAAGTAACAGCTGAGCCGCTGCGCATC